>NC_056523.1:166111297-166112652 GCF_019175285.1 Sceloporus undulatus
AATGATGTGATTCAGATCCCTCATTCTCACTTGTTGAACACGCTCTGGAATCAATTCTTTCCCAAAAAACCACTAGAAAACTAGTGTCTGGAAAAAACTTTTCTTGTGTTTGCCTTGCTTTATCATGACAGAAATTGATCAAAATATGATCAGAATTGGTTTCAAATGGGAACAATGGTCATATAAACTGATCAGCTATTCACTTTAAATCATAGTGGGAATGAACCCTATAATAAAAACATCCCAAAGATGCAGTGCTCTCTCTTCCAAACAGAAACTGACCTAGTAAAAGATTACCCTGGGTCTCCTACTGCTCAGAGAAGGCACACTATGACACTGGGATCACAACATGCAATAGAAGAATGATGGCAATATTCCAAAAGGATTTCTATTCCCCTCTTGAAAATATAATGGATCTTTTCTTGAGGTAAGTAACACAGAGAGCTCTTTCACACTACACAATTATAGCACTTTAGTGTTTCAAATGTTCTATTCTGGTTCCTCTGATCAAACTGCAAAACCCCAGATTCTGCAGGCATGGCAGGTAAAGTGGTATCAAACTCCTGTAATTCTGCACTGAAGAAGAAGAGGAGGAAAAAGAAGAGGAAGAAGAAGAAGCTGTCCATACAGATGGACTAGGAAAAATCAGAAAATTGCTGTCTTTGTTCCTATCCTGTCTTTTAAAAAAAAATGCTACATGGCATTTTCACCATTCTGAAGTATTCCCAGGGAACCCCCAGTACTTAAATAATAATAAATAAATAAAACTTTTATTTATATACCGCTTTTCCTTCAGATCAAAGGGGTTCACACACAATAAAACTATATGACCCATGTCATAGTACAATATGTCATCAGTTACAGATAATACAATCGGAAATTGTAAAAACAATATAAAAAAGCAGTCGGGGGCATCAGATAAATAATTTTAATCTGGTATGCTACCCGGAAGAGATAGGTTTTCAATGCCTTCTTAAAGGCTTCCATTGTCGAACTAAGTCGAATCTCTTCCGGATTTTGCATTCCTACTTGCCATAGCAGTTCAAATTAACCCACTATTACCCACAATGAAATGTCACTCCCCATGGGTGTCTATCTGTATTATCCCAGAATTAGTTAAGATGCCCATTGCCACAAAACATAACAGCTCTTCCCAGGACAGCAGATTCAGTGGAGATCAAGTGAGGAAAAGGGAAATACCCACAATAAAAGAAAATTATCCCAGTACTTAACTAGTGTAATACTTTAACACTTTGACTGTAACTCCTGAATAACTCCCGAAAAGAGCTCAGTGGAATTTGGTGAAAGTTTCTGAAATTTTGCCTGAGTCTAGCTGTGACCCATGACCTCTGGGG
>NC_056523.1:166112752-166115919 GCF_019175285.1 Sceloporus undulatus
AAGCTTACTAAGTGTATTTTTTGTATTTTCCCTGGTGAAGAGCCCAGCTTACTGCAAAGCTTCGACTTATGGCCAAGCTGGGATTCGAACTTTGGACTCCGGCGTCATGGTCAAACCTATGCAGTACACTGCTCCCTCGGGTTACGAAATTAATTCGTTCCGCGGCCGCTTTCGTAACCCGAAAAGCCTTCGTAAGCCGAATTGCCATAGGCGCTAATGGGGAAAAGCCGCGTTTCGTGCGAAAAAGCGCCGAAAAGCACCAAAAAATTTTTTCGTAACCCGAAAAAACATTCGTAACCCGGAACAATTATTTCCAATGGGATTTTTTCGTATCCCGGAAATTTCGTAACCTGGGTATTTCGTATCCCGAGGTACCACTGTATGTTAGAAAATTACCCCTGTTGTTCTTGTGCTCATTCCAATCATTACCAACATATGGTTGCCCTAAAGCGGGGTTTCCTTGGCAAGATTTGTCCAGAGGTGGATTGTCTTTGCTCTTCTCTGAAGCTAGGGCTGCATCCACACTGGGGAAATAACCCAGTTTGGCACCGCTTTCACTGCCCTGGCTCAAGGCTATGGAATTCTGGGAGTTGGAGTTTGTTGTGTGAACGTGGTGTTTTCTTGATCTGGCTATTTGGATAACTGCAGAAACCCCTTTATTATACACCCAAAAGGATTTCTATGGACATGCATGGGCAGTTTCCTCGTGGAAACAGACAAGCTCTGGGACTGATCCGTTTTAGGAAGGAATTCCAAAAAGGTCAGAAAATATCCCAGAAGTCCATCAAAAACCAGTTCTAAAAACCCAGCTGGATGGGGATTCATTTACTGGGTTTTTTTTATATATCAAACTGCATTATGTTGCAACCAGAAGGGTATTTTTCATTGAAACCAAAGGTCAGGTCTAACATATGGAACAACGGTTCATATTCACTTAGGTCCCAAATACACTGCAGAAATAATCCAGTTTGAGACCGCTTTAAGTGCCTTAGCTGAGTGCTAGGGAGTTCTGGGAACTAGTTCTGAGAGACACTTATCTTTCTCTGTCAGGGAGAGAGAGAAAGAGAGAGAGAGAGCGCTCTGGTGCCAGAATGAACCACAATTCCCAGGGTTCCCTAGCACTGAGCCAGGGCAGTTAAAGCCGTCTCAGAGTGGGTTACTCCTGCAGTGTGTTTTGGATCCTAAGAGTCTCTCCTAGCAGAGGGAAGGCCCTCTGCGAGTGACTGACGCACCGTCTGTGGGGATAACGGAAGGCAGGGCTGTGGGCGGCGCCTCGCTCAGCAGGAGCAGCGCCAGCAGCAGCGGCAGCCGCAGCGGCGGCGGCGGCGCCCTCAAGGAGCCCGCCATCGTCGTCCTTCGAGGAAACAAAATGGCGGCGGGGCCTCGCTGCTGCCCAGGGCGTCACGTGACCTCCTCGGCTCGCGCTCATCCTGCCGCCGCCATTTTGTTTGCAGAGAATGAGATCCTTCCTGAGGGGGTCTGCGAGGAGGAGGAGGAGGTTCAAGCGCCCAAAGCAAGCACTGAGCGGCTGTGCGAAATAGTTGTAACCAATGCCCCTTTCCCTGGAGCCGGGCCGTGATGGAAACTGTCTGACCCGCTCCAGGTCCCCCACTGAGGTCCCAAGCACACACTGCAGCAGGAACAATAACCCAGTCTGAGACCGCTTTAGCTGCCCTGGCTCAGTGCCAGGGGGAATCCTGGGAATTGTAGTTTGTTGAGGCAGCAGAGCGCTTTCTGGCAGTGTCTCACAAAATGGCCTTTGTGGTCTCTCCCAATGCTTTGAGTCTAAGGCGTTTCTAATGCTGCCCCGAAAGCAGACCTGCCATGGGAGTGTTTGGGGGCTGCCATACCTTCCTCTGAGAGTGACAGAGGGTCAGCCAGAGGGTCTCCATGGGGGATGGGGGGGGGGGGGGGGGTTCAAGCCCTGTTCTTCTCCCAGACCTCCAGCCCAATGTTCAGATCACTAGGCTACTCTGGATCTGTGACCACTTACCAGCCTGTGCAGCCATGTCATGATGAGCCTGTTGGTTAAAAAAAGGTGGCAACCCTAATTCACAGGGATTCACTGCCAAGCACTTAAGTATTCAGGGGCCAGCAGAGCAGTTTTGTTTTTCCCCACACAAATTTTAAAGTTTTTCCATTGATGCTGCAAAGACATTTGCAGATTTTTGAAGCCACCTCTTCTCCAAATTGCTACCAAGCCTTGCACCTTGTGGCTGCTTCTTGTATTTACTGTTGGCAGTGCACATATTTGCCTTCGGTTGTATTTTGTATACTAATCCATAATGATAAAAATGAGATTTGTCTCCCATTGCTGAAATCCTGAAAAAATGAAGGCTTGAGGCTTAGTATGGATGCTAAGGGGACCCTACAGATGTGTAGTAAATAACTTTGGTGTTATTTTGTAATTTTATTTTGGGTATTAATCATTGGGTGGCAGATGTCCTCAGCAACACAGACAAAAAAAGGATTCCAAAGGAAGGAGAGTGAGCAGAGGGAAAGGGTGAATGAGAAATAGACTCTAGTAAGTGAAAGAAAGAAGAAGAAGAAGAAACAGGAAGAGAGAGCACTGGTGTGGGAAGACTAAGCCCTAACAAATTGGATGCTATTGTGAAATAATATACAAAAATACTACAATTAAAGAAATATACATTAAATGGCTGTGACAATGACTTTACATTGCAAGAGTCCTTAAATGGGAGGGCAAGGGAAGAAATTCAGAATTGAGGGGGGATGCAGCCCTCGCATCCCTCACAGACACAGTTACCCATCCTGGTATTAAAATGATGCATCTGGTTAAGAGGGTGCAGTCTGGGAAGGCTTACAGCAAAGAAAACTTGTTAGTCTTTAGTATTTTTGTATAAAAAGTCATTACACGTTATGTAAGATTACTATCTCACAAACTTATAAATACACACATTTTCTGATGTATTTTCTGGTAACTGATGAAGCTGGGTTGAGCCGTTTTGTTGTTAACTGCCTTTTGAGTAAATTCCGACTCATAGTGACCCAGTGGATGAGACATCTCCAAGACTCCCTGTCTGCCACTTCTCTGCTTAGGTCCTGCAAATTCATACCTGTGACCTCCCTAACGGAAAATTTATTTATTTATTTATGCCACCTTTCTTCCAGAAAGAGACCCAAGGCAACTCTCAAATTAAAAAAAA
>NC_056523.1:166115944-166127560 GCF_019175285.1 Sceloporus undulatus
TCTTGCGTTTGTACACATTTTGTGATTTTTATCAACAGGTTGTGAATTCAGCTTCGCCTATAGTTTATTTGGAAGTTCTACTTTATGCTAGAAGGTAGGGTGTGATTATCAGATCTCTTTTTTATTTTTTTTATTTTATTTTATTTTATTTTTTTTTTGCATTACAGTTAAGAAAAACACTCAAGCTACTGCCTTGAATAGGCCTGTTTCTTTTTAGATGTGCAGAAGTACTCCTTGGTAGAACAGCCAAGAGGCAGGTAATGTAGTTTGTCAAGTCCTTAAAACAGGATATTGGACAGAGTTAAAATGTAAAAATAAATCTTTTTCGAATAGGAAGGATCACTATTTACCTGCTGTTGCTGAAAAACCTAGCAAGTTAGCCTATACACCATTTCTTTATGTGCTTGGGACACATTATGCCTGCATAGATTGGGATGACTAAATTGCATGGAAATTCCTTTTAAAAAGTATTGGACGCCTTATATCAAGCCCAGACACAGTCCTGATGCTGGAGTTCAGGGTGGGAGTGGAGAGGAGGCGGCAGACAGGTAATAGCCTGAGTCGGTAAACATTGCCAAAACAGAGACAAGGTGTTGGCTGCTTTTATTTATAACGAGCATAAACATTGATATCCGAGACTTCCTACATGAGTATGATCCCCCATCCATTTCATTACTTGTTAGCTTTCAGTAGATATCTAATTTGACAGCTGTTTAGCTGTTTTCATTAGCTGTAGAAGCACATTTTTATGCGGTACTCAAGCACATAGTGTGCCATTTATCCAAAACAAACTACAGCATGATTCCCATCTTTTATTTTGTGTCTTACCACACTTGAAATCATTCTATATATTTATAGCAAAAGAGATTCCACCTCAACATTAGGAGAACGTCCTGACAGTAAAGGCTGTCCGACAGCAAACTCCACTGAGTGTAGTGGAGTTCCTCTCCTGGAGGTCTTTTAGCAGGGCTGAATGGCCATTTGTGCGGGATGCTTTGATTTGGATTTCCTGCGCTGGCAGGGGCTTGATTGGATGGCTCTTGCAGTCTCTTCTCACTCTAACTCTATTATTTATGATTCTATCATTTATGATTTAGGATTATGTTTTCCTTTCAAAGGCATATCTTGGTTCCCAATGTGGTGATGGTCTATTTTGTTTTAATTTGGCTTATTGTGTCTGTAGAAATATCAGTTAGGAAAAACATAATCTTGCCAAATTGTGTGTTTTTGTTTGATAAACAGACATCTCTTGATCCGTTGCAGGCAGCTCTATGTGGCATATCTGGATAGAGGGCTTCATTATTCCAGCTTTTTAGCTGCATTTTTGGTCATTGAAAAATGTTTTTCCTCCTTCTAGTTAGCGTGTCTAAATTCTTTGTGAGCTTGGTTGTTCATGTATAACAGTGCTTAGTAGCATTTATCGCGTGGAGAATTTATGGCAAGGGACCAATCTCCTCTGCCCTTTTCTCTTCAAAATAAGTTCAGAAAGGTTATTTGGGGTATAAGTTAAAGGTTGAACTCTTCTGCTTTCACCCCCCTCCCCACATAGACCCTAGATGTACTGCAACAATCACCTCACCATTATGTAAGATTTTTAAAAAAAAAAATAACAATCTGTAGTTGGGTTTCTTTTGAAGAATAACAGTACTAAAGACTGACAAATCTGTTTATATGTAGTGATCTCATGCATTTAAGCTTTTCTGGCATCTTGCATAAGCCCCCTCATTTACAATTTTTAAAAGCTGCAAACAGGCTGTACTCCTGTTGGAAACCTACCTACTCTTTTACATAAGGACAAGTTATGTTGCTACTAATGCAGTTAACACAGTTGTAGAGTATAAAAACAGCAAATATTTATTATATACAATCAGCCCTTCTTATACACAGATTTTTTATACACTGATTCAAGCATACACACTTTGAAAATGTTCAAAAAAAAGTATAAATTTCAAATATCAAACCTTGATTTTCCATTTTTTATAAGGGACACCATTTTGCTATGTCATTATATTTAATGGGACGTAAGCATACACGGATTTTATTATATATGGGGGATCTTGGAACTAAACCTCAGCTTATAACAAGGATCCACTGTAGTAGGTAAGCTAAACAAAAAATTCCTGAACTTGTTCCCCATTCCCAGGTCCTCACACCCTATTCAATTCTTTTCCTTGTCTCTGACTGCTCTGACTATTTTGTCTTTCCCCCTATATGACCCTTGAACAGAGACAGCCTTCAGTGATTTCCAGACTTTGGTCCTCCAGATATTTTAGACTTCAGCTTCCAGAAGCCTCACACATCTTGGCCAATGGTCTGGGATTCTGGGACATCAGAATCTGAGAATCACTGCTAGGTTTACTGTATATCTGCCAGAGGCCCCCCCCCCCCCAAAAAAAATCATTCTGAAGACTGGCTGGTTGGCTGGCTTCCATCAGACTAGCCCAGCATTTCACTTCACAATCACCCAATGGGTTGCCAAGACTTTGAGCATGGATTCGAACCCTGGCCTTCCAGAATTCTAACCCAACACTGCACCATGGTGGCTTACTTAATTCTTATAAAAGTGGAATATGTTGTCATTGTAAAATATGTCACATTATCAGGGAAAGGATACAACAGTGGGTGATAACACTAATTTGGCATTGATTACCTGACATTTAGTATAATAATGGAAGGAGAGGGGGTTTCTCCAGTGATTGCCATCCCTTGCAGCCTCTGTTGTGATGTTTACTTGTGCTGCTTTTGGTAGGAAAAAAAAAGAGGAAGAAATCAAGGTGTCCAGGAGCTGGGTTGTATTAAAGTACAGTATACTGTGTACCTTGCAAACTAGCTAAGGAACCATATTTACAATACAGTAGAGGATCTAGACATCTTGGAGATGTTTCATTCACAGGGTTGCCGTGAGTCGGGGTGACTTGAGGGCAGCTAGCAATAACAACAACAAGGATTTAGGTCCTCTTAATTTTGTACTTACAAGTACAATCGGGCTGCAAGAGTGACAGTGGTGCCTTGTCATATGGCCTTAAACTATTGTATATACCCGACTATAAGTCGACCTCATGTATAAGTCAAGGGCAGATTTTGGGACCATAATTATGTATTTTGATATGACCCATGGATAAGTCATGGGTAAAACTTAGGAGAATGCAACAAAGGATCTAAATGATGAAGCAAAAGAAAATGAGGCCAAACACCTCACAAAATTCTTGCAGGCATAACTGTTTGGGCTTACCCTAAAGGCTGGATGGTTGAGAGAGTAGAGGGGGAGGGGTCAGTGCTTCCAGGACACCAGGGGATGGTTCCCTTTTTTATATAAGATACAAAAGTACAGCATTTACATTGACTCATGGATAAGTCGACCCAGATTTTTGGGAGTCAATTTTTTGACTAAAAATTTTAGATACACACACCACACACACACCACACATACAGTTGGCCCTCTTATACGCGGATTTGCCATGCGCCGATTTGAGCATACACGCATGGCAAATCTGGAAGTTGTCCCCAATGGGGACAACTTCCCTCTCCTCCCCCAACTCTTTCCTTCCTTCCTTCCCTCCCTTCCTCCCTCCCTCTTCACTTACCTTTTCTTCGCCGGTGTCGGCTCTTTTGCAGTGTCAGCGGCGGCAGCGAGGAAGCCTCTGGCACTGGTCCTCCTCCCTCTCCCGCCTACAGCCAGGGGAAAGGCCGGGGTGCTGCTCCTGGAGGCCTCCAGGAGCAGCACCCGCCTTTCCCCCGGCAATGGCGGCGGAGAGAGGAGGAGGAGGAGGACAAGCACCTGGGGCCTCTTTGGCCTCCTCTCCGCCGCCGCCACCAGCACCTCGATGCGGGGCCGAGTGGCGGACTGGAGGCCAAGAGGCCTCTAGCCCGCCACCCGGCCCTTGCACAGAGGTGCTGGCGGCGGCGGGGCGGAGAGGAGGCTGAAGAGGCCCTCTGGCGCTGGTCCTCCGCTGCCGCCGCCGCAGAAAGGGGTGGGCAGGCTGGAGGCTTCTTGGCCTCCAAAACCCCCACCCGGCCTTCCCCCGGCTACGGCTGAGCGGCGGCGCCAGCAGCAGCGACGCAGCACTGGCGAAGAAAAGGTAAAGTAGGAGGGAGGGAAGGAAAGAGTTGGGGGGAGGAGAGGAGAGGGGAGGGAAGTTGTTCCCAATGGCGGCATGTGCGCCCGCCATTGGGAAAACAGGACTTGAGCATACACGGATTTTGGATTTACGCGGGGGGGGGGGTCAGGAAACGATGCGCGTATACCAAGGGCCGACTTGTCTGTGTGTGTGTGTGTGTGTGTGTTGTGTGTGTGTGTGTGTGTGTATTACACAGTATATTCAGTACACTTTAATTGCATAGCTCCTACCATTAGGGCGAGTAGTGAGGCAAATGTTTCTGGATTCTGTTTTTAAAGCAGCAGACTTCCAATTACTACTTTTATCACAGTGTTTTACTGTGGAAACCATTTGAACTGGTTCATCTTGCAATGCCAAAATGTCTTACTCTGACTTAGACTATCCTAGAATAAAGTAAACTCAATGACCTTTTTCTTTGCTTGGCTAAGATCAGTAAAGGTTCCTTATTGTTTCTTTAGTCAATACCTATGTTGTTTGGCCTTAACAATAGTGTCCAGACTTCTTTGGAAAGAAGTTATTACTGTATGGGTTGGAGAAATTGCTAATGCTGATTTAGTTTGACGTTTCCAACAGCGATCAAGTCATCCCTGTGGTTTTGTGGGCAAAAATGTGTACAAGGTGCCCTTGAACTGACCATAGTTAATTTCCAGAACCTTTCAGTATTGTATTTCTGCCATGACACTGTTGACCCTACTGTTCAAAAAGTATAGTAGATGAATACTTACTGGCATGAATTGGTTTATCAGTTCTGCTTAGCAGAATACTGAAAAGACAGCACACTTGGAAGTCTTATTTAAAGAGAATGGGTCAGAAGAGTTAAAGACATTTCTGCCAAGAAAAACAAAAATATTTTGAGCTGGCTGATCAATTTCCTTTTCATTTCAAAAATAGCTTGTACAAAAAAATACATCAATAGTCCCTAGCATTATCTAGCTTTGATAAGATTTCTAAGGATAACTAGCTATAAAGTCTTGAAAATGAAAATGTGAAGCAATTTCTACTAATTTGGTTCTCTATGTTGGGAGAAGAGGGTGTGCATGTGTGTGCACACACATATTTTGTTATGAGTGTTCCTATGTGTGAACCAGAAGGAGCTTAATTGCTCTTTTCCTTCATCTGAACCTCTCAGTCAACTATGGTAGCCTTCTGAACTACACACACACACCAGTGAGTTCATTTTTGCCAAAGGAATACTCAGTGGTGATGTTGAGCGGCTGCTACTCAGTGCCTGGTATTATGTAGTCCCACCAGGTTGTGTCTAACATACTTTTTAACATCTACCAGAAGCTACTGGAGAAGGTTATCTGGGGATCTGAGGTGAGGTTCTATTGGTTAGCAAAACAGGTCCTAAACCATTTCTCTGCAAATCTTCTGTTCTTGTTGAAGTTAAGCCCTTTAACAATTTTAAGTTTGGGCTAGAACAAAATGCCTTTCCTCAGCATAGCTTCGCCTACTTTGCAGTTGAAGCAGGTCAAGCATTTATTTTAGTTTTTTGATTGCAAAGTTCCAAAGTACCTGTTGTACAGATAGATACACACACCTATTCCCATATTGTTATTTAAGGTAGGTATATGGCTTTTTGTGAAAGCAGATAAGATAGTTTGTATTTCTTCTCTTTATTGCCGCCAGTAGAAATTCATTGCTTACATTTTCTGTGTAATACACTGAAAGAATTGTTGAATGGGATTTCTTCAGAGATAAGTGCTGGAGTGGAAGAAGTAGTTATTGTTAAAGCCTTTGAGTGTACGTGTTAATAGTAACAATAGCCTGTGTATCCAAGATGCAAGTGCCTGCTCTAAGAAAGGTAGTAGTTTATTGTTTCAGATATGCCCCTGTCCTTCATTATTTCATTTGATTACCGTAAGTGAAAGCCATTCTCCTGCTATAGGTCATCCAGCAAGCTATCTGTCATTGAACATCAAGTCATGCATACAAGTGTTGCTTTGTATTAACATTTGTTTCTTACAACTTTCCATTATTTTGGTGGCTCCTACAAAATAAAATGTCATCTTTGTGTAGAACATTGCGAAAAGAACACTGTAATTTCCTGTTCCTAATCATGTTGGGAACCAAAGGTTTTGACCTGTGAAACACTGGGCATTAGAAAATGCAGCACACACAGAGAACTATAAAAGTGGTGGTCTGTACTTATCTGTATTATTTTTGTCCCATTCGATAGGAAGATAAAGACATCCCCCCCCCATGACAGTTTTCCTTTGGGCAGCGAGGGACATTGTTTGTGTTTGCACATTTGTGAACTAAGAGAGAATGGTCAGGAAACAGCAGTCGGAGTTTTTCAAAACAGAGTCACTGTAGGTGCCTAGAGTATGAAAAATCTTTGAGTGCAGGTTACTTTCCAGAAGCTAAATTATTAAGTGGTCCTATCCCTAGCTTGTTTTCCTAGCCCCAGCTTGTTTTCCTGGCAAATTTGAGATTTTTGGAAGGGATTGGGGAACCTGTGGCCCTTCAGATATTGGCCAGACTGCTTGAGACGGTTGTGAACTGTAGTCCAACAGCATCTGTATGGCCGCAGTTTCCCCAGCCTTGGGTTGACCCCCATGACCATCCATCTGCTACTATCACTTTAAATAAATTGCACACACACCCTATCCCTCAATCATGTTACATTTCTCCAGTTAGGAGGAACAGAAACTTTTAATAGCAGTAGGAAAATCTCATACTTCAGTGAAAATATCTGCTATGCGAGGCTTGATATTTCATATAATTTTCCCATTCTTGCTCAGTAGTGAACTCTCTTCACCCCTAGAAATTTCATGGCTGTGCAACAAATACATTTATTTTCTTCTTTGGGGATTTCCTGTTAAGATTTAGAACTATATTATTTAGGTAGGAGGGGGAAAAGCCATTTGAGCTCTCCTTGTAATTCCTTTTCTTTTTTGCCGTTCTGAGCTGAAGCCCACTGTGACTACTAATTAGCAGCTGAAGCAAAAGTGGGGGGAAAAACTATAATTAACAGCACTGGGTTCATGGACCAATAAGCCTTAAGTAATTATGTGGGTTTGTTAAAGCAGCATATGTTTAATGTGCAAATCGCATATCTAAGATCATAATTGAAGTGAAGAATGGATATATGGGTAGGGCTGTATGGATATCTCGGTTGTATGGAACAACAGGCAAGACACATAATGGGGTATTGACAGAGATTTAATAATAAAAAAATAAGAATTAGTTTTCTGAAAAATTTAAGCTTTTGTTTAAAATGCAAACTAGGTTTTCAGTGTTTGTCGAAATGACAGTGCTTTCCAAGGGTTTGAAGTTGAGACTTAAAGGCTTCATGTAGTCTCGTGTTCTTTCTAGTCATTAGCAGAAACACAATGATTTATTCTAAATAGGAAAAACTGTACGATTAATTATGCAGCCAGTACAAATACACCTATTATCTTAAGGCTAATGAAATAGCAATATTATTGTCTTAAGCCAAGCTAAGCAAATCTGGAGTTGGTGAGCACCTGCATGAGACTGTATCAGCACTGCAGAAATGATGCAGTTTGACACTGCTTTAACTGCCATGACTCAATGCTATGGAATTCTGGGATTTGTAATTTTGTTCAATATTTAGCCTTCTACGTCATGCCACAACAAACTACAAATCCCAGGATTCCAAAGGATGGAGTCATGTCGGTTAAAGAGGTGTCAAACTACATAATTTCTGCAGTGCAAAAGTAGCCTGAGAGACTGCCTGCTGGTCTGTGTTGACTGTAAAAGAGTTTTGATGTGAATAAAACAAGTAACTATAGCAGGTAATGATAACATCCAACTTCAATCGATCTTGGATGAGACGGATTATCTAGACCCATTTCAAACCGGCTTTCGGGCAGGCTACGGGGTTGAGACTGCCATGGTCTCCTTGATCGATGATCTCCGTCTGGGCATGGACAGGGGTAGCGTGTCCCTGTTAGTGCTCTTGGACATCTCAGCGGCTTTCGATACCATTGACCATGGTATCCTTCTGGAGCACCTGGGGGAGTTGGGAATCGGGGGCACTGCGCTCCAGTGGTTCCGTTCCTACCGCTCGCGCAGATTCCAGATGGTGCAGCTGGGGGACGTGTGCTCCGACAAGAGGGCCCTTACATCTGGTGTCCCTCAAGGAGCCATTCTGTCCCCCATGCTTTTCAACATTTACATGAAACCGCTGGGAGAGATCATCCGGAGGCACGGGGCTCAGGGTTATCAGTACGCTGATGACACCCAAATAGTCTTCTCTATGTCTCCGACTGATTCAGTGACCAAGGATGGCATCTCTCCTCTCGTTGCCTGTCTGGAGTCGGTAATGGGCTGGATGAGGGAAAACAGACTCAGCCTGAATCCAGAGAAAACGGAAGTACTTGTGATAGGTTCCCCTGGCCCGGGGATGGCGGTGGTTCCACCTGTTCTAAACGGGATCATGCTTCCCGTGAAGGACTCAATACGCAGTCTGGGGGTGCTCCTTGATTTGTCGCTCCACCTTACATCTCAGGAGCAAACCTGTTATCAGCTTGGCTGATACGCCAGCTGCGCCCCTACCTGGGCTGGGGGGACCTTGAAACAGTAGTACATGCTCTGGTAACCTCTCGATTGGATTTCTGCAATGTGCTCTACATGGGGCAACCCTTGTACCATACTTTGAAGCTGCAATTGGTGCAGAATATGGCAGCAAGTGGTCACCTGATACTTCCAGGACCAGTCATATAACCCGTCCTCAAAGACCTTCATTGGCTGCCTATTCGCTTCCGGGCGCAATACAAGGTGTTGGTTATACCTATAAATCCCTAAATGGCTTGGGCCCAGGGTATGGAGGACCGCCTCTCTCTTACAATCCACCCGCACACTTAGGTCTGCCGGGAAGCATTGCTAAGAGTCCCAGAAGCGAGATATTCCAGCACTAATCAGAGGGCCTTCTCCATCTCGGCCCTAGGCTCTGGAACTCGCTTCCTGGCGAGCTTCGTTCGGCCACCTCACTGGACCAATTTAAAAAGGGGTTAAAAACACATCTGTTCCCGCAGGCATACCCCTAATGCCCCCGAAGTACTCCCCTCTCCCCTTCAGCAGCACTGTAATGCTAGCTGGGTTATTGTATTTGTATTTGTGATTTTATTTTGAGGTTTTACTGTGTATAATGTTGTGATGTATTTTAACATGTTGTTACCTGCCTTGATCATTGGAAAGGCGGGCTACAAATAAATTATTATTATTATTATTATTATTATATAACATGATAAAGGATGAAGTAATAAGATAGATTATGCAAATTTGCATAAACCATAAACATTACAGGATCTTGAATTGCTTGTTTGCAGAAATTGGATTATTGTGGCACTGATTTGTTATGGTAGAGGACCCACAATCATGTAAATAAACATATGAAGTGGAGAAGCTTAAATCACTCCTATATTAATTTTGCTACTTCTTTCCTCCTTAGAATGATATGCGCCATTACTAAAGATTGATTCCATGTATTAGTAGTGGTAGAAACTTCTTTTCTTCCTGGAGATAGTTTATTCTCCAGTACAAAAACATGTTCAAGAATGTTAAAAGTGATCATTATCACCACTGAACATCATGAATTTCCTCTTGGATAGCTACCTAGTTGACATTCGTCTGTGTTTGGATGGGGAGGAAGAAGGGGACTTAAAATAGGAAGTGAGTTATTGCCCTTTGAGGGAAGTTTGCATAATAATTTCAGCAGGGTTGTGATTCAGGCTTGGCTCAGTGAAGGGAGGATCACAGGATTTGCAGTCATATGAAGCTGTGAAATTGTTTGTTATTTCTTTGATTATTTATGTATCAGTTATTCAAGTTAGGAATTTCAGTACATTGAATTTCTAGTATTTGCCTGTTAAATACTTGTGTTTTCCCTCTCTGTCCCCAAGCTAGAAAGAAAATGCCATCTATACTCAACTATAGGTCAACCACACGTATAAGTCAATGCCAGGTTTGGGGGCCAAAATTATGGATTTTGATATGACCCAAGGGTAAACTGAGGATAAAATTTAGGGACATGTAAGAAAGGACGTAAAGGACGCCGGAAAGGAAAATGATGCCAAAGAAGTTACAAAATGTTGGCAGGCATAACTATTTAGTCTAAAGGCTGCTTATACTAATGGATGAGGAGGGAATTACAATTGAAAAGCATAAAACTTGGATTATCCAGGAATGGATTTCTGAGAGAACGTACTACAGCCTCACTGTCCTAACATTGCAGAAAACAAATTCTGTTGCTTAGATTATGCTGCTCTTCAAGGGTATCTTTTACAATTTGCTCTGATTGCTGTATCTTTTGGTCTCTAGGTTAGAAGCATAGATTTGACCAGGCTGAAGTCTACCAAAAAACAAACAAACAAACAAAAAACCCTTTCCTGCTTTAAAGATGGGAAAGTGTGGATCTAGGCTATTAAGTTATCAGTTGGCTATAATATCACTCATCTGATTACTACCACACCAAAATCTTGGCCTCCTAAATTGTAAACATCTTAATTTTCTAAGGGATTCCTGCCAGTCCTTCCAAAATGAAAGTGCCATATATCAGATTTCACAAGTCAGGCAGCCTTCTGTGAAATAACCAATTCCATTATTATTATTATTATTATTATTATTATTATTATTATTATTACATACGTCCTGCTTTATAAAAATAACCAGTTCCAATTGTTCACTCAGAAAGGTCAACAATTTTGAAAAGAATTCATTCCCACATTTAAACAAGACCTTTACAACAAACTTTTAAAAACTTGTAATTTGCTCTCTTGTGCTTGAATGCATTATTATCCATGTAAGACTTATAAATAAGAGCTTAGGTCAAAGAAAGCAGCAGCAACTATAAACCGCTGGGAGAATGGAAGATGTTCTTTGGGTGTATTCGTCTTCTGAAAACCACTTTATTATAACACCTATCCTTTTGGGAACATGCATCTACGTGTACTGTATAGTCCTTACTGGTCCATTTTAAGATACTGGCTTTGGATTTTAATTTCCTAAAGGATTTGAGAGTAATTTATCTGAAGAACCACCAGCATTCATATCAGTTTGCTTAAGCTTTGGTTTGGAGGCCCTGGTCTCTTAATTCTTTACCAATACTGATAAGTATTGGTAAAGAATTATTGGAGCAGCCCTTTCCTCCAGTTGCCCTGACACTTTGGAATTCTTTATGCTAAAGGGATACATATGATCTCTTGGTATACTGATTTTTGGGGAAGAACCTTTAAAACTCCCAGGACCTCCTCCAAGGGCTGAAAATGAGTTGCACAATTCCCACCACTGTTGTAAGCCATAATGTCAGAGTAGGCAACCTAAAGGATAGGCTGTTAAACATATGATATGAAAAACTGTGACAGAATAAACTGAACCTTGACGCATACACACACACGCACACTAACACTGTTGATTCCCTGCTGCCCCCAACTATTTGTATTTTCTTGCTCTTCTGTCCACCACTTTCTTCCTCTGCATGCTTATTTTTTTGACAATGGCACTCTTTTTCCTCTGAAGACAAAGGAAGGAA
>NC_056523.1:166127660-166132169 GCF_019175285.1 Sceloporus undulatus
ACAACCCTGTATTATCAGATGGCTGATTTCTTCTCAAAGTCTGTTAGAAAAATCTGCTACTGGAGGCTAAAACTGTTTGAATGCTTCCTTTGGTCTCAAAGGTTTGGAACAGCTCTGTGAGTTCAAGAAGAACAGCCTGGCCATGTCTGAGCGATGTTCTTCAGAAGGACCATTTCAAGAAGCTGATAGGGACCAGGGAAATTAGGTCTGGCAAAAATAACACAGTTCATGCCGCAAGTGCCACCTACTGAACATGACTCATCTGGACAAGTACAATAGTTCAGTGCTACTAAGTAAATCAACTCAACATGATCCACACATTTCAGGACTTTTTAAAAATATTTTTCCTAAACCCTAGAACAGAGAGCATACTCTGGCAGAAGATTATCATCTCCAGTAGGATGAGAAAGCTGTTGTGTGTATTTTTGGGGCCAGAATACATTTTGGCTGAGAGGGATTTTTTTCTGCAGCCCAAACTGACTATGATTATGTATCCCCCATTATGAATTGAATAAAGGGAAAAGAATGAATTAACATTCATAACTACAATTTTAAAGAACATTGATTGATTTGGTTTATGTGGATCACAGCACACCAAAACAAAGCAACAACATCACTAAAAGTTCTGTTACTATTGTGTGCCTTCAAGTCTGCTCTCACTTACGGCAAATTTCTAAGGAGAGCCCATCACGAGGCTTTCTTAGCAAGATTTGTTCAGAGAGGGCTTTGCCTTTGCTTTTCTCTGAGGTTGAGAATGCAACCTGCCCAAGGTCACCCAGTGGATTTTCATGTGCCAGGATTCAAATCCTGGGCTCCAAATCACAGTCCCATATTCCAACCACTACACCTTGCTGGCTCTCATTCACTGAAAGTTATATGTGAGAAAAGAATGGTTGATAACTTCAGGAAATAAACAGCCATGCAATACCCAAGCAATTTCTCTAACATTTCATCAGTCAAATCGTGAGTCAGAACAAAATCTGTTCAAGCAAAATCTGAACACTTATTCATAACATCTTGTTCTTTGTTGAAGTAGATGCACAAGTTCACTTGAATCTAAAATTTGAATTTTGCTTGTGTTTTTCTTGTCCTTGCTGGTGTTGTTAAAAGCACTACCATGCTGTACACACTGCATTGTAACTCATTCATGTACAGAAGAATGAAGCTGCTATAGAACATGTTCAAACTCCAAGATCCTAAATGCCACAATCTATAGTGGCCACATGGTTAAAACACAAGCAGAAGAAATGAGTGGTTTCTGAGCAACAAATGAGCAGGATATTGAGGAAGGTACTGTGACCTCATCTTCTGAGCTTCCTTCTGTCTTAGCTTCTACTAAGGATGAAGATTTTGGACATGGATAGGTCTCTACTGGAAGATTAATATAAAGCTGCTATGCAAGAACAAATGCCTCCAAATACCGTTCTGTGCTAGTCTATGACCAAAATGAAGATTCTATTCTGTTCTCCAAATACTTGGAAACTTAAGCCATAGATGATCACCTGGAGCAAAGACAGTAAGTGTAAGGACAGGTTGCATACCTGTAACTGTAGTTTTTTGAGTGGTCATCTGAACTCACACAAATGGGTCATTCTGCTCCTGCGCAATGCCTCTTTCAAAGCATTTTGAAGAGTTTTGACAGTAGCCCTGCTCACCTCTATCAGCTCTATATAAGTGGCTCCGGCCAAAACCCACTAGTTCCATAGAAAGCTGATTCAGTCATCCATGTGAACTAACATGACATGATGAAGGGAGGATAGGAGTTCACAGATAACTACTTGAAGAACTACAGTTACAGGTATGCAACCTGTCCTCCTTCTTCATGGTCTCTATGACTCACACAAGTGGAAGACTAGCAAGCTACAAGTAGTAGGAGGTGGGAGTGTCACTGCCAACAATCAAACTTTACTGAAAACATGTATATAGTCAACAAGCATAAGCACAACAACCCTCTATTCCAATATGTCATACAACAAGAATGACAGAATCAATATGGTTTCAAAGGAGGTCAGAATCTCTGGAACAGTAAAATACAGTACCAAAATAAGACTGGAATAGAAGGCATTCAGCAAAACAGTACAGAGGTAGCATTCAACATTCAGGAAATAAAGCTGGATTCAAAGGCATTCAGTAATAACATATAGGGAAAGCATCCAACCAGTATAATCAGATAAAAAATGAATGAAGTACAGCTTTGCCAAACACAGTATCGGCTTGAGATGTCATGTCCACTCTCTAATGTGAAATGAAAGTCATAGGCTGGGAGCAGGTAGCCTCGTGGCAAATGTGCAGTCAAGGCTTTTGCAGCTGGCATCCATAGTTTTTTGTGGGTTTTTCGGGGTATGTGGCCGTGTTCTGGAAGAGGTTATTCCTGATGTTTCGGCAGCATCTGTGGCTGGCATCTACACACACACACACACACACAAACATGGAGCCCTGGTGGTGCAGTGGTTAAATGCCTGTACTGCAGCCACTCACTCAAAACCATAAGGTTGCGAGTTCAAGATCAGCAAAAAGGGCTCAAGCTTGACTCAGGCGTGCATCCTTCTGAGGTCGCTAAAATGAATACCCAGTTTGTTGGGGACAAATTAGCTTACAGTTGTAAACCGCTTACACACTGCTTAGGCGGTATGAAGCGGTATATAAATGAAGCTTGTTTGTTTGTTTTGTATACTGTGTGACTCTTGGTTGAGAGGAAGTGATTTACATGTTAATCTGTGTGTTGGTCTGTTGGTGAATGGCAAGGCTTCAGGTTGCCTATTTAATTAGTGATCCACTGTCTGCTGGGAAATTCCCCTTACCCTGGGTGGTTTTCATTTGCACTTGCTGGGTCTTGATTTTGGTGTTTTTTCAGGACTGATAGCCAAACTTTATTTACTTTTTCAACACGGAGAAATGTAAGGTACTGCATGTAGGGCAAAAAAATGAAATGCATAGATATAGGATGGGAGACACCTGGCTTAATGAGATTACATGTGAAAGGGATCTAGGAGTCCTAGTAGACAACGCTGAACATAAGTCAACAGTGTGATGTGGCAGCTAAAAAGGCCAATATGATTCTAGGCTGCATCAACAGAAGTGTAGTGTGTAGATCAAGGGAAGTAACAGTGCCACTGTATTCTGCTTTGGTTGGGCCTCACCTGGAATACTGTGTCCACTTCTGGGCACCACAATTCAAACAGCATGTTGAGAAGCTGGAGCATGTCCAAAGGAGGGCAACAAAAATGGTGAAGGGCTGGAAACCATGCCCGATGAGGAAAGACTTAGGTAGCTGAGTATGGTTAGCCTTGAGAAGAGATGGTTAAGAGGTGATATGATAGCCCTGTTTAAGTATTTGAAGAGGTGTCATATTGAGAGTGGAAAAAGCTTGTTTTCTGCTGTTGCAGAGAAGAGGCCCCAGAACAATGGATGCAAGCTACAGGCAATGGCGTCCCTGCAACAGGTGACACCCTGTGTGGGGGGCAGGACTTCTGGCACCAGACTTTCGGTGGAGTTTCTGGAAGTCTGGGGCTGGAGGGATGTCTGTGAGGGTTGCAGCTGTGCCCCTGCAGGTCCAAAGAGAACCACTGTGGGCCCAGGGGAGAACCCACCCAGCCTGAGGATTGCCATTGTGGGCCCGGGTAGAGCCAGCACAGGCCTGGTGGAGAGCCAGCATGGCCTCGGGAGTGCCGGCACAGGCCTGAGCAGCTCACGTGGGGAGGAGGGGGGGAGGGCAGATATTTCCAGGACTCTGCTATTTTCTGTCAATAGTATGGTGTCATCTGCATATCTTAAAACTGTTGATGTTCCTTCCTCAGATTTTCACACCTCCTTCCTCCAACTCTAATAATGTTTTATATACAATATTTTCAGCATACAAATTAAAGAGTAAGGGCCCTTTCCCAAATCCAAAAGGAAAAAAAAAGTTGTTTCTCATATGACTTTATGGTATCCTTACCAGACCGATAGCGTTCATCTCTGGCTCCCCCAGAACGTGCCCGATGGTACTTAGATGAAGATGGAGCTGGAGCTGCAGACGGAGCCGGTGTCTGATTTCGAGATTCCTTTTGCACACCTGGTTCAACCCCTGTGGGAACATTTTAAAAGAGAAGGCATTTTGAAAACCTAGGAACACAAAAGGACATACCTTAGCCTGTGTTAACAACAGCTGCATCCACACTGCAGAAATAATCTAGGTTGACACCACTTTAACTACCATGGCTCAATGCTATGGAATTCTGGGAAATATACAGTCGTCCCTTCATATCCACGAACTTGCCATTCCCGGTTTCAATTATTCGTGAATGGCAAGCCCGCGGCTCCCTGCCTCCCTCCCTCCCTTACCTTAAAGCTGGTGCAGCCTTCCTCCAGCTGATGTGGCCATTTTCCTGGCTGGCGCAGCCTTGCTCCAGCTGAGACAAGCCTGCGCCGGCCAAGACAAAGGCTTCTTCCAGCTGGCATGGCCTTGCCCCAGCCGACATGGCCATTTCCCCTGCCAGCACAGCCTTGCTCCAGCTAAGGCAAGGCTGC
>NC_056523.1:166132194-166147852 GCF_019175285.1 Sceloporus undulatus
TGGCTCCACGGCTGAAGAATGCCCTTGCCTGTCCAGTGCACGCCTCTTCAAGCCGTCACAGCCTTGCCTTGGCCGAAGCAAGGCCACGCCATCCGGGAAAATGGCCATGAAGGCCATACCAGCTAGAAGAAGCCTTTGGCCTGTTACAGACATCCAAAATAAAGCTGCTTCGAGTCACAGTGGAGGTATGGTGTTTCAATGATGCATGCATCCTAAGAGTCCAGAAGTCGCACCAAAGCCACGTTCCAGCTGACTCGAAGCAGCTTTATTTTGGATGTCTGTAACAGGCCTTTGTCTCAGCTGGTGCTTCTTTGCCTTCTTTGAAGGCCACCCGAACAAAGGCAAGGGCTTTTAAGAAAGCTATTAAAATGGATCTCTTCCAGGGGGCCTTCTAAGCACTTTACCCACCTCTCTACCCAATCTGTTTATGTATGATAAGAATTTTTAATTTTTAACTTTTTAATTTGCACTATGTATTTATATTGTATTATGAGGTTAATTTTGGGGGAAGTTTAGCGTTGCTAAGATTTTTATTATGGTCTGTATGTATTTATTTAGTTGTATCCCGCCTCGATCCGCAGGAAGAATGTGCAACTTTGCGGCTGGGGGAGAAAAAAGGAGGAAGGGGGGAAGTTGCAAAAAACAATATCCAGTACACGTCAGCTGAATACAGTGAACTTTTCATTTGTGCAGCTTTGGGCCAAGAAGGAAAAAAAAAAGTTCCACGCAAGCTGCAGGAACTTCATGGTTTGTTTTCTTTATGCACCAATTCCTGCTAGATGGTATAAAAAATCCAAGTCAGAAAAGTTAGTATCCAAACGGTCAACTACCAAAGCAAAGCGTGAATGGTTCCTCTCGGATCTGCTGCAGACATGGATAAAAAGGAACTACAGGTTTTAGCGGGAAGCCCCTTATTTAAGGTTGCTGCAGGTGGGTGAGCTTACCGCCAAAATGCTTACATAACATTATGGAAGGTTTCAAATGGTGCTCTGCAAAAGCGCAGAATAACCCATTTGGTGTGAGAAGAAATTAAGACATTTCCTACTTCTGGCACTCCTACATTTAGATATCTACCTGCAACGTTTTCAGCAAATTTGTGCATGTTTAAGTCTATATGGAGATGCCAAACCCCACCACTAAGAATGATACATTAATCTTCTGTTCATTAAGCCTTTATGCTTGTAACAACATCTTTATTTTAAAGCAACGGTCAGACTTTTACTTTTCTAACACTGAGGTGTACAGAAGGTTCATTCTGCCACTAGGGGAAATAACCCTATTCCTCAACAAGCAGACAAACTGGCAGTTTATCTTCTCACTACAACAGCACAGCTATCTCCACTACATTTCCAGGGCCTAAGTGTACTGTTCTTCCCGCACAGCAGTGTTTACAGTCACTGATCTGCCTCCTTCCTTCCTTTGTCTTCAGAGGAAAAAGAGTGCCATTGTCAAAAAAATAAGCATGCAGAGGAAGAAATGGTGGACAGAAGAGCAAGAAAATACAAATAGTTGGGGGCAGCAGGGAATCAACAGTGTTAGTGTGCGTGCGTGTGTATGCGTCAAGGTTCAGTTTATTCTGTCACAGTTTTTCATATCATATGTTTAACAGCCTATCCTTTAGGTTGCCTACTCTGACATTATGGCTTACAACAGTAGTGGGAATTGTGCAACTCATTTTCAGCCCTTGGAGGAGGTCCTGGGAGGTTTAAAGGTTCTTTCCCAAAAATCAGTATACCAAGAGATATATGTATCCTTTAGCATAAAGAATTCCAAGTGTCAGGGCAACTGGAGGAAAGGGCTGCTCCAATAATTCTTTACCAATCTTATCGTATTGGTAAGATTAAGAGACCAGGGCCTCCAAACAAAGCTTAAGCAAACTGATGAATGCTGGTGGTTCTTCAGATAAATTAATCTCAAATCCTTTAGGAAATTAAATCCAAAGCCAGTATCTTAAAATGGACCAGTAAGGACTATACAGTACACGTAGATGCATGTTCCCAAAAGGATAGGTGTTATAATAAAAGTGGTTTTCAGAAGATGAATACACCCAAAGACATCTTCCATTCTCCCAGCGGTTTATAGTTGCTGCTGCTTTCTTTGACCTAAGCCTCTTATTATGTCTTACATGGATAAAAAGCATTCAAGCACAAGAGAGCAAAATACAAGTTTTTAAAAGTTTGTTGTAAAGGTCTTGTTTAAATGTGGGAAGGGAATGAATTCTTTTCAAAATTGCTGACCTTTCTGAGTGAAAAATTGGAACTGGTTATTTTTATAAAGCAGGACGTATGTAATAAATATAATATAATAATAATAATAATATATAATAATAGAGGAATTGGTTATTTCACAGAAGGCTGCCTGACTTGTGAAATCTGCTATTAGCACTTTCATTTTGGAAGGACTGGCAGGAATCCCTTAGAAAATTAAGATGTTTACATTTAGAGGCCAGATTTTGGTGTGGTAGTAATCAGATGGTGATATTATAGCCAACTGATAACTTAATAGCCTAGATCCACACTTTCCCATCTTTAAAGCAGGAAAGGGTTTTTTGTTTGTTTGTTTGTTTTTTGGTAGACTTCAGCCTGGTCAAACCTATGCTTCTAACCTAGGACCAAAAGATACAGCAATCAGAGCAAATTGTAAAAGATACCCTTGAAGAGCAGCATAATCTAAGCAACAGAATTTGTTTTCTGCAATGTTAGGACAGTGAGGCTGTAGTACGTTCTCTCAGAATCCATTCCTGGATAATCCAAGTTTTATGTTTTTCAATTGTAATTCCCTCCTCATCCATTAGTATAAGCCCTTTAGACTAAATAGTTTGCCTGCCAAATTTTGTAACTTTTGGCATCATTTTCCTTTCCGGCGTCCTTTACGTCCTTTCTTACATGTCCCTAAATTTTATCCTCAGTTTACCCTTGGGTCATATCAAAATCCATATTTTGGCCCCCAACCTGGCATTGACTTATACGTGTGGTTGACCTATAGTTGAGTATAGATGGCATTTTCTTCTGGCTTGGGGACAGAGAGGGAAAACACAAGTATTTAACAGGCAAATCTAGAAATTCAATGTACTGAATTCCTAACTTGAATAAACTGATACATAAATAATCAAAGAAAATACAAACAATTTCACAGCTTCATATGACTGCAAATCCTGTGATCCTCCCTTCACTGAGCCAGCCTGAATCACAACCCTGCTGAAATTATATGCAAACTTCCCTCAAAGGGCAATAACTCACTTCCTATTTTAAGTCCCCTTCTTCCTCCCCATCCAACACAGACGAATGTCAACTAGGTAGCTATCCAGAGGAAATCATGAGGTTCAGTGGGGATAATGATCACTTAACATTCTTGAACATGTTGTACGGGAAAAACTACCCAGGAAAAAGAAAGTTTCTACCACACTAATACATGGAATCAATCTTTAGTAATGGCGCATATCATTCTAAGGAGGAAAGAAGTGCAAAATTAATATAGGAGCGATTTAAGCTTCTCCACTTCATATGTTTTTACATGATTGTGGGGTCCCTACCATAACAAATCAGTGCCACAAAATCCAATTCTGCAAACAAGCAATTCAAGATCCTGTAATGTTTATGGTTTATGCAATTGCATAAACTATCTTATTACTTCACCTTTACATGTTATATAATAAAATAATAAAATAATAATAATAATAATAAAATAATAATAAAATTTATTTGTAGCCCGCTTTCCAATGATCAAGGCGGTACAACATGTTAAAATACATCACAACATTATACACAGTAAAACCTCAAAATAAAATCACAATACACAATACAATAAAAATAACACCAGCTAGCATTACAGTGCTGCTGAGAGGGGAGAGGGGAGTACTTCGGGGGCATTAGGGTATGCCTGCTGGAAAGATGTGTTTTTAACCCCTTTTTAAATTGGTCCAGTGAGGTGGCCGAACGAAGCTCGCCAGGAAGCGAGTTCCAGAGCCTAGGGCCGAGATGGGAAGGCCCTCTGATTAGTGCTGGAATATCTCGCTTCGGGACTCTAGCAATTGCTTCCCGGCAGACCTAAGTGTGCGGGGTGGATTGTATAGAGAGAGGCGGTCCTCCAGTACCCTGGGCCAAGCCATTTAGGGATTTATAGGTATAACCACACACCTTATTGCGCCCGGAAGCGAATAGGCAGCCAATGAAGGTCTTTGAGGACCGGTGTTATATGACTGGTCCTGGAAGTATCAGTGACCAATCTTGCTGCCATATTCTGCACCAATTTCAGCTTCAAAGTATGGTACAAGGTTGCCCATGTAGAGCACATTGCAGAAATCCAATCGAGAGGTTACCAGAGCATGTACTACTGTTTCAAGTCCCCCCAGCCCAGGTAGGGGCGCAGCTGGCGTATCAGCCTAAGGCTGATAACAGGTGCTCCTGAGATGTAAGTGGAGCGACGATCAAGGACACCCCCAGACTGCGTACTGAGTCCTTCACGGAAGCGTGATCCCGTTTGAACAGGTGGAACCACCGCCATCCCCGGGCCAGGGGAACCTATCACGAGTACTTCCGTTTTCTCTGGATTCAGGCTGAGTCTGTTTTCCCTCATCCAGCCCATTACCGACTCCAGACAGGCAACGAGAGGAGAGATGCCATCCTTGGTCACTGAATCAGTCGGAGACATAGGAGCTATTTGGGTGTCATCAGCGTACTGATAAACTGAGCCCCGTGCCTCCGGATATCTCTCCCAGCGGTTTCATGTAAATGTTGAAAAGCATGGGGGACAGAATGGCTCCTTGAAGGACACCAGATGTAAGGGCCCTCTTGTCGGAGCACACGTCCCCAGCTGCACCATCTGGAATCTGTGCGAGCGGTAGGAACGGAACCACTGGAGCGCCGTGCTCCCGATTCCCAACTCCCCCAGGTGCTCCAGAAGGATACCATGGTCAATGGTATCGAAAGCCGCTGAGATGTCCAAGACACTAACAGGGACACGCTACCCCTGTCCATGCCCAGATGGAGATCATCGATCAAGGAGACCATGGCAGTCTCAACCCCGTAGCCTGCCCGAAAGCCGGTTTGAAATGGTCTAGATAATCCGTCTCATCCAAGATCGATTGAAGTTGGATTGTTATCTTACCTGCTTGTTACTTGTTTTATTCACATCAAAACTCTTTTACAGTCAACACAGACCAGCAGGCAGTCTCTCAGGCTACTTTTGCACTGCCAAATGTAGTTTGACACCTCTTTAACCGACATGACTCCCTCCTTTGGATCCTGGTTTGTAGTTTGTTGTGGCATGACGGGGAAGGCTAAATATTGAACAAAAATACAAATCCCAGAATTCCATAGCATTGAGTCATGGCAGTTAAAGCAGTGTCAAACTGCATCATTTCTGCAGTGCTGATACAGTCTCATGCAGGTGCTCACCAACTCCAGTTTGCTTAGCTTGGCTTAAGACAATATATTGCTATTTCATTAGCCTTAAGATAATAGGTGTATTTGTACTGGCTGCATAATTATTGTACAGTTTTCCTATTTAGAATAAATCATTGTGTTTCTGCTATGACTGAAAGAACACGAGACTACATGAAGCCTTTAGTCTCAACTTCAAACCTTGGAAAGCAGTTCATTTCGACAAACACTGAAAACCTAGTTTGCATTTTAAACAAAAGCTTAAATTTTCAGAAAACTAATTCTTATTTATTTTATTATTAAATCTCTGTCAATACCCCATTATGTGTCTTGCCTGTTGTTCCATACAACCGAGATTCCATACAGCCCTACCCATATATCCATTCTTCACTTCAATTATGATCTAGATATGCGATTGCACATTAAACATATGCTGCTTTAACAAACCCACATAATTACTTAGGCTTATTGGTCCATGAACCCAGTGCTGTTAATTATAGTTTTTCCCCCACTTTTGCTTCAGCTGCTAATTAGTAGTCACAGTGGGCTTCAGCTCAGAACGGCAAAAAAGAAAGGAATTACAAGGAGAGCTCAAATGGCTTTTTCCCCTCCTACCTAAATAATATTTTCTAAATCTTAACAGGAAATCCCCAAAGAAGAAAATAAATTTATTTATTGCACAGCCATGAAATTTCTAGGGGTGAAGAGAGTTCACTACTGAGCAAGAATGGGAAAATTATATGAAATATCAAGCCTCGCATAGCAGATATTTTCACTGATATGAGATTTTCCTACTGCTATTAAAAGTTTCTGTTCCTCCTAACTGGGAAATGTAACTGATTGAGGGAGTGTGTGTGTGCAATTTATTTAAAGTGATGTAGCGATGGATGGTCATGGGGGTCAACCAAGGCTGGGGAAACTGTGCATACAGATGCTGTTGGACTACAGTTCACAACCGTCTCAAGCAGCTGGCCAATATCTGAAGGGCCACAGGTTCCCCAATCCCTTCCAAAAATCTCAAATTTGCCAGGAAAACAAGCTGGGGCTAGGAAAACAAGCTAGGGATAGGCCACTTAATAATTTAGCTTCTGGAAAGTAACCTGCACTCAAAGATTTTTATACTCTAGGCACCTACAGTGACTCTGTTTTGAAAAACTCCGACTGCTGTTTCCTGACCATTCTCTCTTATTTCACAATGTGCAACACAAACATGTCCCTCGCTGCCCAAAGGAAACTGTCATGGGGGGGATGTCTTTATCTTCCTATCAAATGGGACAAAAATAATACAGATAAGTACAGACCACCACTTTTATAGTTCTCTGTGTGTGCTGCATTTTCTAATGCCCAGTGTTTCACAGTTCAACTTTTGGTTCCCAACATGATTAGGAACAGGAATTACAGTGTTCTTTTGGCAATGTTCTACACAAAGATGACATTTTATTTTGTAGGAGCCACCAAAATAATGGAAAGTTGTAAGAAACAAATGTTATACAAAGCAACACTTGTATGCATGACTTGATGTTCAATGACAGATAGCTTGCTGGATGACCTATAGCAGGAGAATGGCTTTCACTTACGGTAATCAAATGAAATAATGAAGGACAGGGGCATATCTGAAACAATAAACTACTACCTTTCTTAGAGCAGGCACTTGCATCTTGGATACACACTATGTTACTATTAACACGTACACACTCAAAGGCTTTAACAATAACTTCTTCCACTCCAGCACTTATCTCTGAAGAAATCCCATTCAAAAATTCTTTCAGTGTATTACAGAGAAAATGTAAGCAATGAATTTCTACTGGCGGCAATAAAGAGAAGAAATACAAAATATCTTATCTGTTTCACAAAAAGCCATTACCTACCTTAAAAACAATATGGGAATAGGTGTTGTATCTATCTGTACAACAGGTACTTTGGAACTTTGCAATCAAAAACTAAAATAAATGCTTGACCTGCTTCAACTGCAAAGTAGGCGAAGCTATGCTGAGGAAAGGCATTTTGTTCTAGCCCAAACTTAAATTGTTAAAGGGCTTAACTTCAACAAGACAGAAGATTTGCGAGAAATGGTTTAGACCTGTTTTGCTAACCAATAGAACCTCACCTCAGATCCCATAACTTCTCCCGTAGCTTCTGGTAGATGTTAAAAAGTATGTTAGACACAACCTGGTGGGACTACATAATACCAGGCACTGATAGCAGCCGCTCAACATCACTACTGATATTCCTTTGGCAAAATGAACTCACTGTGTGTGTGTGTAGTTCAGAAGGCTACCATGTTGACTGAGAGTTCAGATGAAGGAAAAGAGCAATTAAGCTCCTTCTGGTTCCACATAGAACACTCATAACAAAATATGTGTGCCACCACATGCACCACCCTTTCTCCCACATAGAGAACCAATTAGTAGAATTGCTTCACATTTCATTTTCAAGACTTTATAGCTAGTTATCCTTAGAATCTTATCAAAGCTAGATAATGCTAGGGACTATTGATGTATTATTTTGTACAAGCTATTTTTGAAATGAAAAGGAAATTGATTAGCCAGCTCAAAATATTTTTGTTTTCTTGGCAGAATGTCTTTAACTCTTCTGACCCATTCTCTTTAAATAAGACTTCCAAGTGTGCTGTCTTTTCAGTATTCTGCTAAGCAACTGATAAACCAATTCATGCCAGTAAGTATTCTCTACTATACTTTTTGAACAGTAGGGTCAACAGTGTCATTGCAGAAATACAATACTGAAAGGTTCTGGAAATTAACTCTGGTCAGTTCAAGGGCACCTTGTACACATTTTTGCCCACAAAACCACAGGGATGACTTGATCGCTGTTGGAAACGTCAAACTAAATCAGCACTAGCAATTTCTCCAACCATACAGTAATAACTTCTTTCCAAAGAAGTCTGGCACATATGTTAAGGCCAAACACATAGGTATTGACTAAAGAAACAATAAGGAACCTTTACTGATCTTAGCCAAGCAAGAAAAAGGTCATTGAGTCTTACTTTATTCTAAGATAGTCTAAGTCAGAGTAGACATTTTGGCATTGCAAGATGAACCAGTTCAAATGGTTTCCACAGTAAAACACTGTGATAAAAGTGTAATTGGAAGTCTGCTGCTTTTAAAACAGAATCCAGAAACAGTTGCCTCACTCTGCCCTAATGGTGGAGCTATGCAATTAAAGTGTACTGAATATACTGTGTAATACCACACACACACACACACCACACACACACACACCACACACAGACGAGTCGGCCCTTGGTATACGCGGCGATCCGTTCCTGACCCCCCCCCCCGCGTAAATCCAAAATCCGTGTATGCTCAAGTCCTGTTATTCCAATGGCGGCGCACATGCGCCGCCATTGGGAACAACTTCCCTCCCTCTCCTCTCCTCCCCCAACTCTTTCCTTCCCTCCCTCCCTACTTACCTTTTCTTCGCCAGTGCTGCGTCGCTGCTGCTGCCGCCGCCGCCTCAGCCGTAGCCGGGGAAGGGGGTGGGGGTTTTGGAGGCCAAGAAGCCTCCCGCCTGCCACCCGGCCTTTCTGCGGCGGCGGCCAGCGGGGACCAGCGCCAGAGGCCTCTTCAGCCTCCTCTCCGCCGCCGCCGCCAGCACCTCTGTGCAAGGGCCGGGTGGGGGCTAGAGGCCTCTTGGCCTCCAGTCCGCCACTCGGCCCCTGCATCGAGGTGCTGGTGGCGCGGCGGGAGAGGAGGCCAAAGAGGCCCCAGGTGCTTGTCCTCCTCCTCCTCCTCTCCGCCGCCATTGCCGGGGGAAAGGCCGGGTGCTGCTCCTGGAGGCCTCCAGGGCAGCACCCCGGCCTTTCCCCTGGCTGTAGCGGCGGAGAGAGGAGGAGGACCGTGCCAGAGGCTTCCTCGCTGCCGCCGCTGACACTGCAAAAGAGCCGACACGCGAAGAAAGGTAAGTGAGAGGAGGGAGGAAGGGAGGGAAGGAAGGAAGGAAAGAGTTGGGGGGAGGAGAGGGAAGTTGTCCCCATTGGGGACAACTTCCAGATTTGCCCTGCGTGTATGCTCAAATCGGCGCATGGCAATCCGCGATTAAGGAGGGCCAACTGTATGGTGGGTGTGTGTGTGTGTATCTAAAATTTTTAGTCAAAAAATTGACTCCCAAAAATCTGGGTCGACTTATCCATGAGTCAATGAAATGCTGTACTTTGTATCTTAATAAAAAAGGGACCATCCCCTGGTGTCCTGGAAGCACTGACCCCTCCCCCTCTACTCTCTCAACCATCCAGCCTTTAGGGTAAGCCCAAACAGTTATGCCTGCTGAAATTTGTGAGGTGTTTGGCCTCATTTTCTTTTGCTTCATCATTTAGATCCTTTGTTGCATTCTCCTAAGTTTTACCCATGACTTATCCATGGGTCATATCAAAATACATAATTATGGTCCCAAAATCTGCCCTTGACTTATACATGAGGTCGACTTTGTCGGGTATACAATAGTTTAAGGCCATATGACAAGCACCACTGTCACTCTTGCAGCCCGATTGTACTTGTAAGTACAAAATTAAGAGGACCTAAATCCTTGTTGTTGTTATTGCTAGCTGCCCTCAAGTCACCCCCGACTCCGGCAACCCTGTGAATGAAAACATCTCCAAGATGTCTAGATCCTCTACTGTATTGTAAATATGGTTCCTTAGCTAGTTTGCAGGTACACAGTATACTTACTTTAATACAACCCAGCTCCTGGACACCTTGATTTCTTCCTCTTTTTTTTTTTTTCCTACCAAAAGCAGCAAGTAAACATCACAACAGAGCGTGCAAGGTATGGCAATCACTGGAGAAAACCCCCTCTCTTCCATTATATACTAAATGTCAGGTAATCAATGCCAATTAGTGTTATCACCCACTGTTGTATCCTTTCCCTGATATGTGACATATTTACAATGACACATATTCCACTTTTATAAGAATTAAGTAAGCCACCATGGTGCAGTGTTGGGTTAGAATTCTGGAAGGCCAGGGTTTGAATCCATGCTCAAGTCTTGGAACCCATTGGTGATTGTGAAGTGATGCTGGCTATCTGATGGAAGCCAGCCAACCAGCCAGTCTTCAAAATGATTTTTTTTTTGGGGGGGGGGCCCTCTGGCAGATATACGTAAACCTAGCAGTGATTCTCAGTTCTGACGTCCCAGAATCCCCGACCTTGGCCAAGATGTGTGAGGCTTCTGGAAGCTGAGTCCCAAATATCTGGAGGACCAAAGTCTGGAAATCACTGAGGCTGTCTCTGTTCAAGGGTTCATATAGGGGGAAAGACAAAATAGTCAGAGCAGCCAGAGACAAGGAAAAGAATTGAATAGGGTGTAGGACCTGGGAATGGGGAACAAGTTCAGGAATTTTTTGTTTGCTTACCTACTACAGTGGATCCTTGTTATAAGCTGAGGTTTAGTTCCAAGATCCCCCATATATAATAAATCCGTGTATGCTTACGTCCCATTAAATATAATGAACTAGCAAAATGGTGTCCCTTATAAAAAATGGGAAATCAGGTTTGATATTTGAAATTTATACTTTTTTTTGAACATTTTCAAAGTGTGTATGCTTGAATCAGTGTATAAAAATCTGTGTTAAGAAGGGCTGATTGTATATATAAATATTTGCTGTTTTTATACTCTACAACTGTGTTAACTGCATTAGTAGCAACCAAACTTGTCCTTATGTAAAAGAGTAGGTGGTTTCCAACAGGAGGACAGCCTGTTTGCAGCTTTTAAAAAATTGTAAATGAGGGGGCTTATGCTTTAGATTCCAGAAAGTAAATGCATGAGATCACTACATAAACAGATTTGTCAGTCTTTTTACTGTTTTCTTCAAAAGAAAACCCCAATACAGTATTTTTTTTTTTTTTACAATCTTACATAATGGTGATGTATTGTTGCAGTACATCTATGGTTTTTATTTGGGGAGGGGGGGGTGAAAGCAGGAAGAGTTCACCTTTAACTTATACCCCAATAACCTTTCTGAAATTATTTTTTAGATAAGGGCGAGGAGTTGTCCCTTGCCATAAATTCTCTCACTGATAAAAGCTAATAGCACTTGTTATACATGAACAACCAAGCTTCACAAAGAATTTAGACACGCTAACTAGAGGAGGAAACACATTTTCAATGACCAAAAATGTAGCTAAAAAGCTGGAATAATGAAGCCCTCTATCTCAGAGTGCCACATTAGAGCTGCTGCAACTGATCAAGAGATGTCTGTTTATCAAACAAAAACACACTAATTTGGCAAATTGTTTTTCCTAACTGATATTCTGTACAGACACAATAAGCCAAAATTAAAACAAAAATACCATCACCACATTGGGATATCCAATAGATGCCTTTGAAAGGAAACATAATCCTAAATCATAGAATGATAGATCATAAAATAATGAGTTAGATTAGAAGAGACTGCAAGAGCCATCCAATCCAGCCCCTGCCATGCAGGAATCCAAATCAAAGCATCCCCGACAAATGGCCATCAGCCTCTGCTTAAAGACCTCCAAGGAAGGAGACTCCACTACCTCAGTGGGAGTTTGCTGTCGGACAGCCTTTACTTCAGGAGTTTTCTAATGTTGAGGTGGAATCTCTTTTGCTATCAATATATAGAATGATTCAAGTGTGGTAGACAAGAATAAGATGGGATCATTACTGTAGTTGTTTTGGATTAAATGGCACACTATGTTGCTGTGGGGGGGGAATCAAAGCTAAAACTATTAGGAATCATCTTTCTTTTATCAGAGCAGCAGATAATACATGCCTGAATCTTACACTGCTTCCCCTGAACTGAAAATAAACAAGGCAGGCAGTTTTAAGTTACAAACTTTTAAAAGTTTACTACTGGCTTTTACATTTACATATGCATGTGAAGAGCCTACATCATAACTAGCTAATGAAACGATTAGATAAAAGAAAGAGCTTCAGTCTTTAATACGCCATCTTGTTGAGAGATCCGAATAATGAAGAAATAATGGAAACCAGTGAGACTGAGAAGGGGGGATCTTTATATGACTAATGACCCTAGGAAGATTCATAGGTCACATGAACTTGTTACTTGGATACCAAAAAAGGTATTTATGACCATGCATTTCAAAGGATAGGAAGAACAAAGGAGGAGAAAAAACAAACAGAGGGATTTCACATGCTGGAAACTGTGTCCTATCTAAACCCCCAGTTGCTCTAACAGCAAGAGAGGGAGGTGAGAAAGAATACTGAAATTTTCCAACAGATTTCTGCAAAGCATTTGATAAAGTCCCCCATATTTTGATTAGCAATCTGACTAAATGTGGAACAGATAAAAACACCATCAGATGGGTCCATAATTGGTTGGAAAACCATGTCTAAAGAGTTGTCATCAGTGGCTGTAATTCAAGCTGGAAGGTAGTCTCAACTGGAGTGCCACAGGATTTTGTCCTGGACTGACACTCTTCAATACTTCTATTGTTACTCTTATTATTTTTCCTATTATCCTACCTTTCTCCTGATATAGGGACTCAGGGTGGCTAATAACAAATACAAATATAAAACAATATAAAACAATAAAGCAATACAAATTAAAAATATAAAGTGGAGAAAAAACAATTCAAAGTGGAGAGATTATAAATAACAAACAATTTTAAAAGTTAAAAGTATTACACATTTAAATATTAAAGTGTATTAAAAACTACATAGAAACCTTGACATCTGAATTGCATAGCATTTAAAAGCCAAGCCTCATCAGTCTGAAAAGGCCTGATGGCACAAAAATATTTTTACCTGCTGCCTAAAGGAGAGCAGATATGGGGCTATCCTGGTCTCTCTAGGGAGAGATTTCCAGAGCCTGGGAACAGCCACTGAGAAGGCCCTCTCCCTTGTTCTCACCAAATGATCAATGGACCCAATTAAGCAGGTCACGAGTATGAATCTGCAAGAGCTTAGAAGAATAGTGAAGGGCAGGGAGTCTTGGAGATATCTAATTCATGGGGTTGCCATGAGTCGAGATTGACTCAATGGTGGTTATCAACAGCAACAAGCCCATACAGATAAATTTTTTGAGTGTTACAGCATGCATGTATGTGGACACATGCGCACACATGCACACACATTGTATGCATGGGGAATCCTGAAACAACTCACTTGAAACCACTTCATAACACCTCAGATTATGTTAAACCAATAAAGAGTCCTCTTAACTTTTAACAGGGAATAGGAAGAACCAGCCTGATCCTTTGAAGCTTTTTCATAAACTTTCGAACTCACTCCCTGCATGGTTTGAAACAAGTGATCTGAAACAAATGCCACTTAGCTAGCAAAACAAACCACCACCATCCTGCATTACAAGTCTCCCTAAAATAGTTGAGCCAGGAGGGCGTAATGGGATGACTGTGATCAATTCTCATATACAGTAGTTCATCCTTGCTTGCCAACAGCTGAGAAGACACACCAGAAGCCTGAACTGCTGGCTCCCTCTGTTGGACAGATGATAGCCATGATGGGTTCCTTCTTCCTAGCCTAAAGGAAGCACACAAAAGCATGAAATTGTCTCATTGTAGATGTGGAAAGCCTGGGAAACCAGATACAAAAGAGGACAAGGCGTCTGTCTATTTAACTCTTGTGAAGAACAGGGAATTCAGGCAAGGGCAAGCTAATCCTGTCAGAATGATGCATGGGAACAAAAAGCTGCCCTTGTTACCAAAATGTTTGCTTCTACACAGTTGTTCAAGGGGCCTGTCTCTTTGTATACATATCAAGCAATGAGGTATTTTAGATATGAAGCATGTGCCTTTATTTTCTGCAACAGAATGAGCTGCTCCAGTTTTTTAAAATTCTTGCAAATTTTTATTCTCCCTTTGAACTCAGTTCCTTTGAGCTCAGTTGATTTAGTGGCTCCTACTGGACAACAGAGCAATTCAGAAAGTGGATTACAGTGAACCTTTTTTATACGCTGGGGTTTGGTTCCAAGATCCTCTGTATATAACAAAATCTGTGGGTGTTCAAGTCCCATTAAATATAATGACATAGCAAAATGGTGTCCCTTATTAAAAATGGAAAATCAAGGTTTGATATTTGAAATGTATACTTTCTTTGAACATTTTCAAACTGTGGATGCTTGAATACGTGTATAAAAATCCGTGTATAAGAAGGGCCGACTGTATTTGATAGAATGGTGTTAATCTTACTTTTGGATTTTCTCCATTATTTATTTCTTAAACATCCCACCTTTCTTCTAACAAGGAACCAAAAGTACCTACCAGCACATGTTGAGATAATATAGAAATTTTTTTAATGGTCACAATTTAAAATGTGTGTTGTTGGTTGTTGTTTTTTAAATTAACCTACCAAAACAGCACTAATACAAAATAGTTGAAAAGCATTTAAAACAGAACACTGAGAATAAAGTTACAGCACACATTTACCATTAAAAGGCTTTCTGCAACAACCAGTTACTAGCCCAACCTCACATATGCCTGCATAAGACATGCTAAGCATGCAGGGTGAATTATTTGTCATAACACAACAGACATATTCTGCTGCCAACAGCAGAAGCAGAACGGTGCATGCATACATACAGTGCATTGCAGTTGTGCATTGTGGTTGTGCATTTTACATTCTGGTTGCATCTGTACACTGCAGTTGTGGATTGTGCATTGCAACTGTACACTGCACATTATTGTGCATCAACATCCAGTCAATGATAAGGATTGTGCAATGCTGCTGTTCTGCACAGGCACTGCATAGTGCTGGCACAGCATATCTCCATACAGTGGACCCTTGTTATACGCTGGGGTTTGATTCCAAGATCTCCCGTGTTTAACAAAATCTGTGTATGCTCAAGTCCCATTACATATAATGACATAGCAAAATGGTGTCCCTTATAAAAAATGGAGAATCAAGGTAAATGTACTGTATACTTTTTTGTAACATTTTCAAACCGTGTATGCTTGAATCCGTGTATAAAAAATCCGTGTATAAGAAGGGCCAACTGTATGCAGATATTTATACAACTCTAAGGGGCCATTCAGACTACATTTTGCACTGAACTGCAACCCGGTTTAAAAGTGGGAAGTTCCCACTGGCGCTGGGTTTTGCACACTCGGATCGAGGTTTTGCACACCAGATCCAGGGCAAATCCCCCTCAGCGCCAGTTTTCTGAAAGTGGGTTATTCCCCATTTCTCTTTGGAAAACCCGGTGCAAGTGAATGTGAACTTGGCCCCGATCATGATTGGGTCAAGTTCAGGGGGAGGGCTAAAGGTCAGGGGGTGGGCAGTGGGCGGAATGTGCCTCCCCTCTCACACGGCTTTT
>NC_056523.1:166147952-166151405 GCF_019175285.1 Sceloporus undulatus
TCACTTGCTCTCAGCTTCAACTCCAACTCTGCACCTCTCCCATGGTGATATAATAATAATAATAATTGGCAAGGAGAGTGCAGAATATCCATGAGTGAGAGAGTGTGACTTACCCAATGTCACCCTGTGGATTTACATAGCTGAGCTGGGATCAGGACTCTAGCCTCCCAGTTCACCCTAGAAATTCACTGGCTGACCTTGGGCAAGTCACATCCTCTCAGCTTCAACTCCAACTCCTAAGTATTCATTTATGGTAGGTTTTATTCATGGCAGAATTCTTGCCATCACACCCTACTCTGCTCCTAATTGAGGATTCCTGCTTGGCAGAAGAGCATTGCCACTTGGCACCCGACCCCTCCCCTTCTCATCTGTGAGGGTCACACTATCTCAGCTTCAGGGGCATCCCATGGCAAAACTCCTCTTTATGCCAAGAAAACCCTCAGTTTGTCCTATCTTCCAGTGTCATCCTGATGTTGAACAGGGATCTAGTATGCCCTCTAGTATGCCATGTATTCCTATGTATTACTTCATAGCAGAAGGGGGTTGGACTGGATGGTCCTTGAGTCCCCTCAACTCTAGCATTTCTTGTTGGGGCTTCACAGTTTATTTTTTGAGATTGGGCTCCCCTCCCCTTTTGTGTGTGTGCCTTCAGGGTTTTTAAGCATAGGAATGTTGTTTAAACCTCTGCCAAACTTCCTTTTGACATGGTAATTGAGTTTGAAATGCAAAGTAATTAGCGTAATTATTCGCCTTGTCTTTTATTGTCATTCAGAGAAATCTGTGAAAAATATTTCGCTGGCTGCTGAAAGGGAGAGAAGAAATCACCCTTTGAAAAGGGGATTTCTGGAACGAATATTTTTTTAAAAAGTTCTCCTCAAGCTCTCAATTAACGAGGAGAAAAACATGGGTTTCTCCAATCACTAGTCTGAACTGAGCCATGGTTTAGCTGTTAGATATCATAATCAGGATTTCATATTAAAAGATTACAAAGAGTTGCAGGACAGTTCTGTACATGTCCACTACAAGAGCTCTGGCCCCTATGTAGCAAAGAGTGAGGGGGATTAATTAGGCTAAGTGGGGAAGTGCTTCCCCTAGTCCTAATTAATTGCCACTTAGAAGGAGTCTTTCATGCATGAAGGGCATAGAGCCCCTAACAGCTTTAAATAAATTGGGTGAAAGATTCATACAGGGTTCAGAAATGGACTGATTGGTTGGAACCCACACCTCTAGCCAAACCACCACTCAGGCATAACTCTCAGCTCTACTGCAAAGACGAAAGTGTTTTTAAAAGGCTCCGTCCCCATAATGGACCGCTCAAGCTTGGAGCTAATGGAGGAAGCTCCTTCGCACCTAGACCCAGTGGTCATTGGCACCTGGCAGATAATGGGAGCATGCTATATAGCAGTGATTCCCAGACTCTCACCTTCCAGATGTTTTGGACTTTGGTTCCCAGAATCTCAACCCTTTGGCCAAGGTGGCTGAGGCTTCTGGGACTGAAGTCCAAAGCATCTAGAAGACCCAGGTTTAGGAATCACTGGCCTGTTACAGACTGCCAAAATAAAGCTGCTTCAGGTCTCTTTGGAGGTATGCTATTTAAATGATGCATGCATCCTAAGAATCCGGAAGCTGCACCAAAAGCTGCAATCCGGTGCTTAGGAATGGAGTGTGGCTTTGGCGCGACCTCCGGACTCATAGGACCCACGCATCATTTAAATAGCATACCTCCAAAAAGACCCGAAGCAGCTTTATTTTGGCAGTCTGTAACAGGCCACTGCTACATACAAAAGGGTGCTCTCAGTTGTTATTTCCCTTCAAAACTCTTCATGCATCCTCAACATGTCAAGAGTGGTGAAATTCAGAGCCAGAACAAAATATTTTGCTGCCTGAAGCAGAACAGCAAATGATGCCTCCAGTCACCCAAGTCAAGATGCACAACACCCAAAGCAAAGTTGTTATTGACACACATAGTGGGAAATCCCAGGATCACCTGCCAGTATCCATTGCAATAACAAAATGATAACATCATAACAAACAATTCAGCAGTTTCATTTAACTATTTTTGTTAATTTTCAGGTTACAAGATAAATGTGGCAAAACCAGGAAGGATAGGATTTAATATGTGTAATAGGATAAAAGTTCAAATAGCAACATTTACCAGTATATTGTCAAGGGAAGACTCTATAAAGGGAGGAATACACTTATCAAATAGCAAAATGGGATGGTGAAGCCACACCCTTCCAGTTATTAGATTTCTATTTCCAGGTTCAAAAAGAAAAAAAACCCAATTTATTACTAATCAATGGCACCACAAATTTTCTGTCTGGTGTGGCAACCTCACTCTGCATAACAGTAAAGGCCAACTCGGTTGTTATCCAAGTAAACCTGGGGGGAAATAGATTTGTGTGTGAACAGTTTTGTGTGCAAGCTCAAGTTCTGGTATGGAAAACATATCTGGGCAAAGCAAAGATATCTTCCTTTGTAAATCTTGTCCCCTTCCTGAGATGCTATTTTGCAACTCGTTTTGGTGGGAAGATCTTTTGATAAATCCTGTAAGCATATAATCTTCCCCTTGCTGTCCTAAATAGAATCTTCTGTTCTGTGGGATTAGCTTTGCAGCCCCTCCCATATATATGTTTATATTCCTAAAGCTGCACCCAAAAGTAATTTCCTTTGAAGTGAATAAAGTTTTCTTCTGACTAGATGTGCAAAGAGATGCACTTTAGTCAAGTATCTTGAGATGATATTAAACGAAGCTTTAAACGTTTTAGCTGATTCTTGTGAATAGTCAAACGAGTTTTATTTTTCAAGGTGAATGTAATTAAACCAGTTTTATTTCTCAAGTTTCCTTTACAGAAGAACAGAGACTGTTTTAGATACTTAAAAAATGCTATGCATACTTAACTGTCTTGTCATTTCTAACATGATATATAATGCCCAGAGAAGAGCATTCAGAGATTCAACCTGATAGCAATGTAGCTACACTGAGGGCTTGCTTTCTATGTCTGAGCCAATTGTAAATAAGGTGAGGTAAGGTATTCCTTATAAACTAAGACTTAACAACAGCAAAGCCCATTCTGTCCCACAGTTATGCAGCACTAGAGCCTGGTTTTATGAGACATGGACAGTTTAAAATGAGACATGTTTTAAAAGTTTTGTTAGCAAAATCTACTCTTTACAGAAATGGAAAGTTGTGCTGTGTAGAGTGCTGGCCATTTTGGTGACTATGGGAGAAGAGTAAATGACCTTACACTTATAAATCATGGTGCACAGTAGTAGATGCTAGCCATTCTTTTGGCAACTAAGGCAGAAAATCCCAAAAGTGCTTCTACCCTCACTGGCAGTAAATATAGAATAATAAGAACTTAAACAAGTAACAATGCTGCTGTTTCATGATACACAAAACCAGCTGCCTGAGGCAGTTGTCTCTGTTTGCACAATGCTAAGCCTAAATAA
>NC_056523.1:166151505-166153892 GCF_019175285.1 Sceloporus undulatus
TTCAACATCACAGACCAGGACTGGGGCCTTTGGAAGGAACACGGTGGTGGCAGGTAAGGGGGCATGCAGCAATGTGGAAACTTGGAAGCTCTATTGCAAAGCCCATTTAAAAAGACCACACTAAGGGCTTTTGGGAACAGGGGTGAGTTGGAATCACCAGACTAACATGTGCTCTGGCCCAGGGCTATTGGTCTGTGTCATCTGTACAGGATGATGCTAGCTAGACCAATGAAAACATGGTCCCTTTGGCCCGTGCATTCAGATACATAGAATCATACAGTTGGAATATATTCTTCCCAGTCTTTGTGGGGTGTAACTCATCTCTAGTCAATAGTCCTTTGTCTAAAAGTGAAAAGCATGGCAGGGGATTGGACTGGATGGCCCGTGCGGTCTCTTCCAACTCTATGATTCTATGAAGGCCATGGTCCCAGAAGCCAAACCTCTCCCATCAATATCATCTGCATAGCCAGCCATTCATTTGCAGTATCTTTTTGTCACTATGTGGCCCTCTGTCTTTCAGTGGTAGAACCGGCAAGAATATCACCCTTAATCTTCCTTCCCAGGATTTAACAGTCAGAGGTGATCTGGTCAAAGGTGTTTTTCACAGTGTCACTGGTGCCCACTTGGATGAGGAGAAAGGGGTACTGATCTGTGTTCTTGATGAGCTTCGGCAAGCTGTCAGTGACATTCTGAATGCATGCACCAGGGAGACAGCAAACTTCCTGACTCATCTTTTCAGGCTGGCACACAGGTCCCTAAACAATACCCCTGAGAAATAGGTCCCCTACCACCTGCACCTTCCTTTTTTTCTTGCTGCAGTTCGTGTTTAAGTTGACACCTTCCTCAGCTTGCAGTGTCACTTATGCTGGCCTCCTGTTTGGGCATCTTCACTGCTTCATCCTCAGGACAAGGTAAGAAGCGATTGCTTAATTGGAGTGGTTCTGAATCCCTGGCTATGGTCTGTTCCTGACTGTGACTGTCCTCCAAGGTGCTTTCTCAGTGACACAGTTCTCTTCAATTTCCTTGGCAGTTTCTCCTGTTTATTTTGAAAAATCAGTTCTTTCCCTGCTCTGTTCAGGAAGTTCTCAAGTTCTCTGATGCACTGAAGAGTGTCTGTCTGTTGCTAAAGTATCCTGGTCTTTTCTACCAAGAGAGTCACCAGTTTGCACTTGCTGCAAGAGAGGTTTTTTGGCAAGAAAACAAACATTGCACACACACTGCAGCCAGTGACTACAGATCCTTTTGCCTCCATCCATGCTGTTAATTTTTCTCCCCTTATAGACTGTAGTAACTATTTGGAATACAACTGTGTGTGCTACAAGGTGTACACACTGGCTCAAAACTTTGCTTCCTCACCCTATCTGGTTTTCTTTCTGCTCATGGTGATAGAAGTTATATCTTCCATCAATCTTCACCAGGACAGTCCTGTGGAAATGGAGTAACCAAATTTTTGGTAGTTCTAGTTTATGCTCAGAGTTCAGAACGTACTGAAGTGGCCCTTTATCAATTTCCCTTTGAAACATCCCTTACATGGGCCAGGAAAAAAAAATATTTAGTTTGAAGCCATAAACAGTTGTGGAGGTAGGATCAGAATGTGACAGGTTACAGAAAGTCATAATTTGCATCTTTATGTATCCCATCATACTTGATCCCACCATCACAAACATGAAATCATTCTAAAATACATGCATCTTAAGACTGTACCTCCATCAGCATATCTGAAGAAGTGGGTTGGAAACCACAAAAGCTCATATCAAAATAAATTATTCTTAAAAATGCTGCTAGATTCTTCACATTGCAACCCTCCCTCCCTCCCTCCCTCCCTCCCTCCGTTTCCTTTTTTATGCTTCAAAATACCAACATAGCTATTTCCTTGAAAACTGCCACCAAGAAGATGCCATTGTGTGAATTGCAGTTGTCACACACAGTAAGTTTTCTCACAGATCCACTACTGATACAGACTTTGGTTAAATAGTCTCATCACATACTCTTGTCACCCTAAGAAAGTTTTCATAATATGGGCGGGGTTGTTTGTGTGGAGCATTGTGTGGATCATTAAATAGAGAAAGTAAAGTGTATTCCTCCTATGAGTTGTCAATCCATCCTCAGGGGCTCACCTGAGCAAACAAGACAATCATCTTTTCAAGGCACCTCCGGCGCTTCTTTTCCACTGCATTCTGCTTAACTGTCCAGCTTTCCAGAACTTTTTTAAAGTAGGTATCCAACTTATCTATCTTTTTGTACAAGTTCTGCATTTTAACCCCATCCTGAGCATCTTTGGCAGCATACAGCTGGATAATTAAACTTCTCCTGCAAATGGAAAGAGAAGGGGACAAATGCTTCCTTTAGTACAAGTACGTTAAAGCCTGAGAGTTTATTTGCTTGAA
>NC_056523.1:166153992-166161692 GCF_019175285.1 Sceloporus undulatus
CATAGCTGCCCCAGCCCTTTGGAACGCGCTGCCCACTGAGCTCCGCTCGTCCGCTACCCTGGCCCAATTTAGGAAGGATCTCAAAACCTTCCTATTCCAGCAGGCATTCCCCGAATAAATATCCTGTGGGCCTCCCTCCTCTTTCGTGGCCATGAGGCTGGGCTATGGGGCTTTTTACTGCTGTCTTGTTTTAATTGTGTTTTAATTGTATGATTGTTTTAACCTGTTGTGAGCCGCCCTGATCGTAGGAAGGGCGGCATATAAATAAAATTTTTATTATTATTTATTATTATTAGTAGAGGTACTGCCTTTCAACAATGGAGACACCATTGAATAAACCCCCCCCCTATAAAAACAACAATGAAAACCAGAGGTTTTGTATAGGATTCATTTATTCTGGAGTATGCAAGATGATATAGGTAAGTATCAGAAGAAAAGGACAATATTTACTTATCAGCCTGACCATTTTCCTTGTCCTAGGCTGTTACATTAGGCACAGTGTATTGCAAAATGGATAAATACTGATTGTCAAGATCCATCTCCCATTCTAGCAGTATGCATATTTGCAGTTCAGAGAGCAAACCTCCAGTATAAACTCTTGCCAGTGGGCAATATGATTCCAGCATTAAGAATATTAGGGTAACCAAGGCAGAAAAGTAACAATACAATCATAGCGACCCACTCCTCATATGTGCAACAGTGACCATGCAACCTATGCTAAAAATTAACTTTCCCAACTTCTAGGACTGTTGTGCATATTCAAGGAATTGTCATAGTATGGCTGTCAGAGTGCAAGAATGCAGCTGAACTGTGCAAAGGTTTCCGTGTAGGCAAAGGAGAGGGTGAAGTCATTTGGCATCCCATTCTTCCTCCTGACCCTGACTCACAGCTGAATCCCCTCCACTCTAGCCTTCTCCAAAAGAATATTCAATGACATTACATATGTAGCTTCATTTCACAGCCCGATGGTATTCACATCTGAAAACAAAACTCATGTCATCACAATGTCACTGAAACATTTGCTCAGAGTCAGACATATCCCTAATGTTGTCATAATATCACCTTGACATCCCAAACAGTGTTCCACCAATATACCAGGAGACTTTAGTCCCTCCTTTCCTCCCGAGAAGAGGATCACTGATGAAGAGAAAGCCGCTCTAACAAAAGAGAGATTGCAATTAAAATTTGGCTTGAATACAAACCCTGGCATCAGGAGAAAAGCTCTGTAATTCTATATATGTTTGAAAAAGCTGATTCAAAGAAAATACAATCTGTACATGCTCAGAAGCTCTTTGCATTTTCCAGGCACTGAAAATATTTTCTGGGGATAAGCTCTGATCTTGCACAATTTAAACCTTGTTCCATTCTCTCTCTCACACACATTCAACCTAAAGATTGCTTCCCGTTTAGTTATGTCACTACATGTACTCCTGACTCTTTAGTGACCTCTTCCCTCTAATGAAGATCAGTGTTTCCCAATTACCATTCATCACAGCTGCTGAGCTTCCAAAGAAAAGCAGGCAAATGTTTGCCTCAGGACAACTTTTAGGTCTTCCACTGAGATCTGCTGAGTGAAGCCAGATGTTTGCAAATGACTCATAGCGCTTGCTTTCTGGACCAGACATGCAACACTTGGGACTACCACCCAAGGTACATAATGTCATCACATGCACAGTGTGTCTAGCTTATTGGACTTCAGCCTTACAGAGAGGTCCATGCTCTACTGAATAACAGTGCTGAACAGCTGAAGGTGACTTGCCTCTCCTTTAATATGTTTATTCCTCCAAGAGCCTAGGGATGGGTGATACACAAGCATTTTGTCAAGAATTCCAGCACAATCCTATGTCCTTTAATCATATGAAAAGTCCTCATTGGTACAGATGCACTGTATTGAGGTTGCCAAATTTGCAAGATGCCAGGAACTTGTATCTTTAAGAGTTGTTCGAAAGGAGGAATTTTAACAGCAACAGTTTGTCAGTTCCTCATGTGTAAACTTGGGAGTTTATCAGACGCGAGGTTTTGGACCCTTAATTCCGCTAAGGAAGTGAAACAAACATTGCGCAATGACCCTATAACGCGATGTTCTACCACATTGCTTGCTTTTCCGTCATTCCCCCGTAATGTTATGTTAGCGCTACAATTGCGCAAAAGTTGCGATTTGCGTGATGCGAAACCATGCATAGCGGAACTTTTTACTACACCAGCGCCTTCATTTTGTCTTGAACATTTCGCATCAACATATTTGCGCATGCTCCTTGGAGGTTTTGGTGGCATCCTGACCTTTGTGCTTCTGGTGGGGAGAGGGGAAAGGGGAGAAGCCCCTTCCAGTTTCCTGTTTCATGCGGGGCAGAAGAATGAGGCTGCAATGGATGACCCCTAGGGGCCCCTTCAATTCCTAGCCTCCTCATTCATGTGGGGCAGAAGAATGGGGCTGGAATGGATGACCCCTAGGGGACCCTTCAATTTCTAGCCTCCTAGGTGTTCTTGCAGGGCAGAGGAATGGGGCTGGAATGGATGACCCTTAGGGGCCCCTTACATTTGCAGTCTCCTAGGTGTTCATGCAGGACAGAGCAACCCCCCCCTCCCCCGGGGTTGTCCTGAAAAAGGAAGGCCACCAGAAGAGAATGGGGTGAAAAAGCAGCCCAGCATCATGGGAACTTTGCAATCAGTAACTTTTGCATTGCGTTGCGTTGCTGCCTACCACACCAAACCATTTCGCAACACATTCGCAAGGATAACGGGAGACAAAGGCCTGACTTCCCTTTTTCCCCGTAATGCCCAAAAAGGGGAGGAATTACGCTAAAACTACGGGAGCGTTGCACAACGGACTCCCATAGAAATGAATGGCATCTGGAAGAACATCGCGCTTTCACATTATTGCGCAACGTTGGTGACGCTAACATTGCGCGATAGGCAGGAAAAATTGCCAAAAACTCACGTCTGATAAATTCCAATTAAGAACCCACTGATGTGATGGCTTACTTTGTACAGAATCTGGGTCGCGTTCGGGGAGGCCATTACAGCGAATTTAAGGTGTGATAAGTAATCACATCACTGCGTGAATTTTCGAACTGCCCACACTATCTTCTCTTTCGAAATTGAGAGCCTCCCGTCCCGTTTGATAAACCTTGGACTAAAATGCTGCATCACTGAAGTAGCCCTATGAGCCTATACAGACAGGCCAAAATAAAGCTGCTTCAGGTCACTTTAGAGCAGGGGTAGGCAACCTTTTTGAGCCGGGGGCCGGGTTGCTGTCCCTCAGACAACTGGGGGGCCGAAGCCAAAAAATAAATAATTAAATGTTTAAAAAAAAAATTAAATAAATAAATAAACCGGGACAAATGTAGGACAAAATTTTCAAATGGTGGACACTTTTTTTAAAAAAGTGGAGGACACGCAAAAAAATTTGCTGATTTTTTTAAAAATGTTAACATAAATGCATGTTTCTGAGGCTTCTATAGACAATTGCTCCTGCGCGCGAGAGGCCAAAGGCCCCGGTGGCAATCGGCGGCAGGAGCGGGCTGGGGCCGGTCCCAAGGCCTTGTCAGGCCGCATCCGGTCCGCAGGCCGCAGGTTGCCTACCCCTGCTTTAGAGGTACGTTGTTTAAATGATGCATGTGCCCTAAGAGGCCAGAAGCCACGCCAAAGCCATACTTCAGTCCTAAGGACTGGAACGCAGCTTTGGCGCAGCTTCTGGCCTCTTAAACTGCGTGTGTCATTTAAACAGCATACCTCCAAAGTGACCCGAAGCAGCTTTATATTGGCCTGTCTGTATGGGCTCAATAATTATTGTTGCTCTGAGCAGTAGCTTGAATTACTTTGGACCTCCTGAGTTTGCCTTTTGGTAGAGAATCTGTCTGTATGTAAAGGTTTCACCAGGTCCTCAGGTGCCCTGTTTCTATGTGTTTGTCTTGTTTAGCTAATCTGTGGTAAAAAGCCCTTTAGTCATTTATTCATTTCATTTGCACTGCATGTGGTCTTTACAAGTCTCAGAATTCTTGGCTTTGACTAGATCATCCTTTCTGATCTTTGTACCCTGAAGGAAACCTTGACATAATTTACAGGTCACAGAGAATCCCTGCATAAACATTATGATATCTACAGCTCAATTTTTTTAAAAAAACTTTTAGAATAATGATCTTTTGCAGAACCAATAGCAACCTCTCACAGAACCCTAAGGATTTCAGGGAACCTGGTTGAGAAACCTTGGACTAGACAAAAGTGCTTATAGCACACCCCACAGGTGGCATATGTCTAAATCAGAATGATCTGTAATTTGGGGTGTAATTACACATTTCTGTAAACTTGGGCCGATGGAAAATTCTGCTTTCCCCACAATTTTGAGCAAAGAGGAGCATTATTACATAATTCCCAGAACACTGCATTTTGATGATGTGGTATGGTAGAAAGAACATCAGACCTGGACTGGGGAAATATTCAGATTTATAATAAGTTGTGAATCCCAGGCAAATCCGCTTCATAAGGTTGCTGCGAGAATAAAATGGGAGGGGGGGGGAGACATCAAGTTTACTGGGAAAGGGGTGGAATAAAAAATGTAATAAGAAAACAGTGGCTCTATCACAAATTTTAGAAATCCTTTTACCTCAGACAGCATAGATGTGAGAAAGAAACCGGTGTCTTGGCCCTATTAAGCCATACAATGGTGTCAGCTCCTCACATGTTACAATCTTTCCTCCTCTGTTTATGTGCAGGGATTAGGCAGTTGATAGCACCTGACACAACCCACCACTGCCACATTTAAGTCTCCTGTATTTTTCCCCCAGCACAATTAATTCCCCAAGTAATGCTGGGTACCTGGCTTAGCTTGTTGCTCTGAGGGATTATGGGAAACAAAAATGGTATCTGGGTCTAAAACCATTTTAATTTCCCACAATGCACTGGGAGGGAGAGACTCCTACACATGAGCAAAAGAATGCGTGAGGGACACATGGAGCAGCACTTCCTTTGAAAACAGTGGAGCGGATAGGATAACCAGACATGTCCTACATTTAAACCTTCTGTCAAAGAGGAATTTCAAAATGTCCTCCATTCTGTGCATGACTAAGAGGTATGAATTTATATTTATGTTAGCGTTTTCCATTTTTGAATTGGTAATGTCCAACATTTTTGTGGAACGCTCTACATTTTGCAATGCCTTGTCCTTTGTGGCTATGAAATCTTAGTCACCTTGGGGGCAGTGAGGTAAAGAAGTGGTAGGCATTAAAATTAACAGGGGGGAAAACCCCAAGAGCTTAGAAAAGCTAGATTTCTGTCAGATTCTGGGAAGAAAGAAAATTCCTTGGTAACTTACTCAGCGCATGAGATATAAAAGTGAGTAAAGAAACGTTAAAGTTGCCTTGGGTAGCAAAAAAAGCTACCAGCCAATCCTGACTCAACAATGAGAAATATAAGAAAGAGACAAGTGTGTGGTATGTGTGTGTGTACTGTATTAACTTTTTACCAAGCACTGCCCTGGGAAAACTGGGCACTTCTCAATTTTGTGCGGGAACCATCTTTGCCTGGTGTGTGACTGGGCCTGTGGTTACTGAGCCTGTGGTTCCTTCTCCCTGCTGAGATCCTCCGTCTGAAGGCCCTCAAAAGGCATTACAATGGGGCTGAGTCACTGGCTTTGTCAGCCCTGCCTTGGCAGACAGGCTCTTTAACTTTTGGCCTCTTTAGGAAGCAAATTCCTGATGTTCTGCCTCTGAGGTGGAGTTTCCTGTAGGTGGGGAAACAAAGCTCTTGCGAAAGAAGAGCTGAAGGATTGCTGGAGGCAATGAGTCCTGACATGTAGGTAAGTAAAGGCATGCTAGCAGCACCCAGAAGAAAAAGAGAACTGGTCTCAGCAGCTTGGCTCAACCTTTCATACACACACACACACACACACACACACACACATAGATATATACATATACACAGAGAGAGAGAGAGAGAGAGAGAGAGAGAGTAATAATAAGTACATTTCTGTACTGCATATCAGTGCACTTAAGCACTCTCTATGTGGTTTACAATGTGTAAACTAAGTGGTCCCAGCAATCTGGATACTCATTTTAGCAACCTCAGAAGGATGCAAAGCTGAGTTGACCCTGGAGCCCTTCCTGGTATCGAACTCAACCTTGTGGCTGTGAATGGCTGCAGTACTGGCATGTAACCACTGTGCCACCGGAGCTCCCATATATGCATTTATGACTACCCAAACCTAAATCCCACTCAGCTCTAGAGGGCTTATTCCCCAGTAAATGGGCACAGGACTTCTTAAAGGTTTTCCCAGCACATGCCCTTAAACAGTCCCAATTTGGCAGGAGCAGTGCCAGTCAACTCTGTATGGTTCCACTTTTTCAACTGCTTTAAAAAAAGTCTCAGAAAATACAGTCCTTTGAAGATATCCCTTATGTGATTTAGACACTAGTTAGTCCAAGATGATTGCCATTATTATTTAACTATGTTTTAAATATTTATGTCCTTCCATATTCAAAAGTTTGGTAAAGCATTTAATTGTAATATTTGGCATTGGCTTGTCATCACTTCTGTTGCCTTGTTATCTTTTTTGTTTAATAAAACATAAAAAAAGTCCCAGTTTCTCTTTCCTCCTCCCTCTCCTCCCACTTTCTTTCTCCCACTTTCCAGGTGCTGCAAACTGAGTTCAAAGTGCCAAGGCCCTTTTCAGTCAGTTAATGCAATATGGGGGGAGCAGGTAAAGGGGGAATGTTGCCCTTCCTGGGAAGCTTTGAAAGAAACTGTTGCAGACTCTCCCAGCTTGTGTGTTCCTCCTCTTTAATGATCTTTCCCAACTTGATCACACTTTGTGGTTTCTTGACCATATTTGTCCCGCTCTTCACCTCCTCAAAAGGAGGAACGCTCCTTTTCTAATCACTCTTTGTGTCTTAATGAAATAAAAACAAGCCTTGGAGACTAAAAGGCAAAGTGGCCATTTCTTTTCCCAACAAGGGACCTTACCACACAGGGCACAGAAATAGGGTCAGTTCACATTGGTCGATGCGTATTCATGTTATATCACATTGGTGTTTCACACCTTTGAGCTCAGAATACGTATTGACCAATGCGATATAACGTGAATACGCTTTGGCCAATGCGTATTCACGGCGGGGTTCCAAACTGAAGGCAGCTGGCTCCTCCGTTTTGCGAGTGCGCAAAATTAGTGGATTCACGGGATCCGTATTGATGGCCAGTGCGAAACCTCTGCTGCTTTGGCTGGTGTGTACATCCAATCTGCTGGTTCTCCTGAAGACCACCGGGTTACAAATTTCCCATGATGCTGCGCTGGAATTTCCCCCATCTCCTTCCGTTGGCCCTTTCCCCTTTCAGGACAACCGCTGGGGCTGGGGAGCGATTTTTCCACTGAACGAGATAAAACGGAAACCTTTTGTGTCGGGGGGGGAGGGAATAAGCATTCAGCGTTTTTATTACATTAGTATTGTCGCGTTATAACTCTGGCGCATGTATCTATGTAGCTATGTATCTGTCTATACATGTAAACATATGCATGCACAGGCACAAACACATATCCATATAGGCCCCCTTGCATATTTAAATGTGCACACGTGTACATACATGTATGTGTATACAAATATCTGCATATATATATATATATCTGCATATATATGTTAATAGATAGATAGATAGATGATAGATAGATAGAGATAGAGAGAGAGAGAGAGAGAGAGAGAGAGAGATAGATA
>NC_056523.1:166161717-166168882 GCF_019175285.1 Sceloporus undulatus
AGTTGCAGTACAGAAAAACATTGGAAGACCCCGATATTTAGCTCTGCATATGGATCATTTGGGTGAAATCCATATATCTCAATCAGGAAAATAAAGGCATTGGAAATCAAATTGTGTTGGTGATAAAAGAATAAGGGAAATACATCTTCCTGTCCCTTCAGATGGAAACTTGATGGTGCTTAATAATTATCCTCAATGGAGTAGGCATAATTATAGCCTGGTCTTTGGTGAATCTCTATGGAAGCCGGCTGTAAAGGTGTGCTTGCAATAGTAACTGACCTAGAAATCCTTACTGAATGCAGCAGGGGTGGTGTGTTTTGAAGTACAAACGATGGATACAATGTTGTAAGATGATTGTACCATAATGCTAGCCCAACCCCTTATAGGCCTTAGCCTGTCATTTATGGACTGCTTGTGATGTTCATTGTGTTTTATGAAGGACAGCTGAATTGAATTAAATCATTATGGAAAAACTTACCCCACCTTTCTTGTTTGTTTAGTTTTTGTGTGGCGTGGCACCGTGCCAAGAAAACTAACTATTCATCCCCTCAGGAGAGAGACAGTATATGTCTATTACAAATATAAGCTCCTGTCGCATGATCTGGGAGGAGGGAGGAAAAATTGCTCCTGCCTCTCTAAAGATTTCTTATCTTGGTTCCTAATTCAAAAAGTTCCACTTGTGATAAAGTATGATCAGGTTCAAATCCCAGACCATGCCACACCTCTGTTTGTTTTTCTGTTTCTTCTGTGAAGACGGAGTGTGACAGAATGAAGTCAGGGACATAGGTGAATTCCAGTGTAGTACCTGATGAAGCAAAACTCTCCTGGGATGGGTTTTATGATTGAATAAAATGCTGTTTTAAAAGAAAAACATGCAGTAGTAGCATCTGAAACCCACTGGTGTTACGGAACTGGTAGAGCGAAAAACTAGAAAACAGTTCCTGTACACTTGAATGGTTGTGTAGAAGAGGAGAGATTTCCGCAAGTACTGCTTCTTACCTGGTTTGTATGACAAGCTAACATTCCCTCTTGGCACAGTCATTAAACGTATAGGCGGCTTGTCTCTAGTTTCCATCTTCCATATAAAGATAGGGATGCAATCATGTGGCCCTCCAAATGTTGTTGGATTTATAACACCTAGCATGTCTACCACATTGGCCTAGAGTTGCTTAGTATTCTCACCCCTGCTATGGAACCAAGAAACACTTGCTCGGAGAATGATGGGATGCTCAACGACCCTCAAAGACCTCCTCAGCTCTAGGATAATTCTCCTAGTTTGGGGGATATGAGATTTGGAGGGGGAGGGATAGAATTTGGATAGTAGTAACATTTCTTCAATCTAAGCCTCACTAGCAAAAGTTCAAAGGCTTCTAGGAGCAGTGTTTGCCACAAGCCTCAAAGTATTCCCGGAATGTTTTACCAAAACCCCCAAATCCCTGGAATGGAATTCCCCAATATTTATTATTATTATTTCAGTCAAATCAAAAATAAACAAAACAAACAGAAATTGAAAATTTTAAAAAAAAAAAAAATTGCAAACATTAACACTGTCATAGGAGATATAGTAACCCGCATTCCCTCTGCTCCTGTCATCCATCTCCCTCCGCTGCACAACCTTTTGCATTTTAGGTTTCTCCTTGTTCTCAAATATTTCATCTAGCTGTGACCATCAACCTCCTCTTCTACACTTCCTTCATAAACTTTCTAAAATGACATTTGAAAAAATTAGGAAACTGGACAAAGCAATTAGTTTCCTAATAATTCATTTAAGACTATACATAATTTAAAAGTAATAGTATATGGTTCCTTTTGTCCCTTGACAGCTTGTACTGAATAAAAAAAAAAAAAAAAAAAAGAAAAGATAAGAAAAGAAAATAAAAAAACAAAATCAATAGTTTTGTAGAGAGATAAACAGAGCTAATGCAGCCCCCTTCTGAAAAAAAAAAAAATGCTTCTGATAAAAAGTTAAATTACATAGAATCCTATTCAAAGCAGCTAAAGCTAACAGGAAAAAAAAACAAGTGGTTGGGCAGATGCACATGCGCTTTGCTCCCTTTTCCTTTTTAGCTTCTAAGTGTAATACACCAGATTTACTGTCTGATTTTAAAAAGTAAAACATGGTGAGCTTTCTTAGTTACATTTGATTGGACATGTCAAACAAAAACACCAGGTGGTTTTTTTGCAGTTGTTTTGTTCTTTTATTTTGTTATTTCAGAGGAAAGGAAAAACTGGCAAAACACACCTCTGCTGAAGATTCTTTGCATTGAAGAAGAACCATTGTGAAATTAATGGGGTCGCCATAATGTAGAAAACAGACAACTTTGTTAGAAGATTATCGCACTGCGTTTTATAAAACGTTCCATATCATCACGTGATTGAACTCGTTCCTGGAACGGATATTACCGCAAATTATTAGAAAATCAAAACGTGATCAAAAACAGGATCAGAACGGCAATTAGTTTTTACAATATTCAGTTTACCTAACTGCGATTCACTTTTTCTTTGAAACCGTTATCAGAAGGTTTTTGATTGTATTACGTTTTGTGGGCTTGTTTATGAATGACGTCGCCATCCTATGGTTGGACGGCTTAGGAGAGGCATTGACACAAAAGAGGGAAAACGGGAAAAAGAAAAAGGGAGGCTTGGGCCATGGAATTAGCATCTCCTGTAGTCCTAGGCTTACTGAAAATCAATCACTCCTATCCCATAGGAATCAATCAAAAAAACGGAGTTTATTTAAAAGAGAAGTTTTTTGATTTTTTTTAATAAGAATGAGCCCTATGGTCTTCATTATGGGGGGAGAATGATGCTTTGCTATTTTGGTGGTTGTTCCTTGCCATATCTCCCTCATCTCCTCTTTCCCCATAAGGAATAATCCAAAAACAACAAAAGATGAGCTATATTTAATATTGGAGCACTGATATGCTTTGGTATTCATTGGGAGAGAGGATCTTTCTATGATTCCTGACATCTCTCTCTATTCTACCATTATTTCCCCATAGAAAGCATCCAAAAAACGGACGTTTATTAAATCTATTCCCAGATGCAGACCCAAAGGATTCTACTCTGCCTTCCTTTTATTTAAACTCAGTTTTTTGGATGATATTTATTTCTATTTGGGAAGGGATTAAATGGTGAGGGGATATTTCAAGTAAGCTATGGGATCCTAATGGACAGGAGAGAGAGAAAGTGTTCTCAGCCTCACTGAGAAGTCTTCCTCCGAAGATTACTCTTGTAGAAGAAGGAAAAAGGAAGGCAAGCGAACCCCCCCACCCCCAGCTTGTCTTCCTCCGAAAGGTGAGTTCAGAAGATTCTTTAGGAAAGAAAGGAAAGAAAGAAAGAAGCAGCCCCTATAAAAAGTTGGGGCTTAATATGCTGGCATATGTTTTTGAAGAAAAAAAAAACCTATGTAACTTGATGGCCAAGTGCACAAAGATAGAGTCCCCTCCTTGGCAGCCTGGGCTTTAAGGGAGCTCCACGGATTGGTCTCTTCAAAAAGCGGAGGGAAATAGGGAGGGGACTGGACCAAAAGGAAGAGACCGGCAGCCATTTGCAGCTTTAAAACCGTGTTTAGAAAGAAGAGTCCTCTGTGTCATTCCCATTTACCTTTTTGGCAGCTTGACACCCTTTTTTGCTCATGATGTGTGTGCATGTAATGTGTTGCTTCAGGTTTGTGAGCTTCCCTCCGCTTTTAAATCTTGTCTGGCTCTTTGATATGGAATTTGGGAAGTTGTTTGTTTGCTTTTCTGTGGTGCTCCAAACAGAGGAGCTTTTTTTGGGTTCCTTGAGGGAAGAGAGAATGTCCTGGGCATCCCTGGCCTCCTGCATTGTGACAGCACAGGAGCCCCACTGGACATGACACTAGAGACCCCTGGAGAAGCAGCCAGACCCTCTCCCTCTTGCTCTCTGCTCTGGTCTCCTCTTTCCCTCTCTCTTTCTCTCTCTTTCCCTGCTTTCCTCTTCTCTTCCTTGTCCCACCTTTCCTCCCTTTTTCCTTCCTTCCCTCCCTCCTTCTTTTCCCCCTCACACACACACACCTTCCCTCACTGCAGTCGCTCGCCTGCCTGCCTCCCTCCCTGCCTGTCATTCTTTCAGCCAATCAGGAGACGGAGGAATGAGGGAACGGATTTGAGAATGGATAAGAATACCGCACACACTTCTCTTGGAACGTTTTCATCACGTTTCAGCTCTCTGGGAACACATTCAGAACACATTCAAATCTGTTCCCTCCTGGAACACATTTGGAACACATTTAAACGTTCTGAGAACCCGATTGGAACACATACGTGCGGTATTCTCAAATGCGTTCCGTTCTCATCACGTGATGAGAACGTTCTCAGAACGCAGTGCGATAATCTTCGTAGAGACACACTCATATATACACAGACTGCAGCATCAAAGATTTTCCTTCCCTTTTTTTACTCTGCACTTTCACTGGTCTGTTCTAATTTCTGCTTTGCTTGGATGCCATTCTCATGATTCCCAACAATTAGTAGTTGTTTTTTCTTTCTTCTGTTTTTCCACTGAATGCAGGAAGAGGCAGAGATCAGTAATTAAGGAGGGTGAGTCACTCCATAGTTATTGCACTTTGAGCCTGCCTTAACTGCCATGGATTGGTAGTTGAAGGAAGGGCATTTAGAAACCTCAGACAGGGAACTGTTCTGTTGCATCTAACCAAACTACAAACACCTCAGGATTTCATAGGATGCAGCCATAACAGTGGTATAGTTGTGTATGTGAAAGGGTCCTAAGCGTGTTCTTTCTGCCTCTTTTTTTGTGATTAAAAAGTTACAAAACCATTTCACTCAATTGATGGGAGAAGATTGAGATGAGTGTGATGTTGTGTACTCATTGATTTTGTTGGAAGCACACTGGATATGGCTTAAAATAGATAAATATGGAAAAGTCAAGTTGAAATTTTATCTTCCTAAATTTAAATCCAAAATTGAAACATATAATTATTACTGAAGAAGACTATATAGTAAAAACAGCTTCATAACTCTGGAAGTAGCCGTTTGGTACCTGTGTTAATACTATTACCATCTGTATTTTTGCTACTTGTGCTGCTACTACCAGCGCCATACTGCTACCTTGCTTCTCACCTGAACAGAATCACAAAATTACTGGGATGTTTATCCAATATTGACTACCTTGGATTTACCGGTTTGAGAAGAGGTTATTTTCATGTCTTCACCTCATACCATTCACAGCAATATTCGTGCAAGGTGTTCCAATTTGAACTCACAATTACATTTATTGTTCTCTATTATCATGATAATTAAATATTCTGTTATTTTTTGTTAACTGTTTAATTATACTTGTAATTGTTTGAGAATCTATTTGATTTTGTGCATTATCTCACTATCCATATTTAGTGATATATAGTGTATCCACACTTTGTTTTTTCCTCTTGTTCTCCCCAGTTTTGAACAAACTACAAACACTCCAAGATTTCACAGAATAAAGCCATAGCTGTTAAATTGGAAGAATAGTGCTATAGTTTGGTATGTGAAAGGGTACTAAGCATGTTCCTCTCTGCCTCTTTTATTTACAAATGTTTGGAATCACCATAAGTGGGTGCAGGATTGCAATAATTAACAATCATTTGAGGAAAGTGCTGGTTGGTTTTGTACTGAATGATTAATGCAAAGCAAACATCCAGAACTTGAGTAAAAGCCACCCAAAACATTTTAAAACTCTACCTGTTTTCCCAGTGGTTATGCACTCAGTTGGGTAGGACTCTTCTTAAGTTCCTTTCTCATTTGATTCTATCCCATTTTTAACCTTCGTCCCCCTTTCTTTACATTGATTCTGTACTGGCTGTATTTTAAACTGCTTCCTGATTAATCAAAAAGACCAGAAAGTCTCAGATTTTTTCCTGTTCATTCAAATTATATTTTTTATTTTGGAGATCATACACTTTTTTTGTTGTATCCCAAAATATTTTCTGTCAGCTCTCAGTACGATCACAGACTTTTAATACTAGCTCCCCAGATTGGTTTATTGTAACCCAGTATAAAATTGGAAATAACTGGAGCAAAATCTTTTCAGTCAGTCTGGATGTGCCTTTTGTTTCCTTCTAAAACCTAGCAATTATTCTTCAGGGTGTGCTTTCAGCCCAAACTAGAGATGTTTAGAAAGTTTAGCATTCTTATATGTATAAAATGCCACATTCCATATTGCATAGTTGTAACTAATGACATGAAGTATCATAGAATCATAGAACTAGAAAATACCCCCAAGGGCCATCCAGTCCAACCCACTGCCATGCAGGAACTCACAATCAAATCACTATGACTGTCTAGCCTCTGCTTAAAAACGGAGACTGCACCACACTTTGAGGCAGCATTTTCCTTTGTTGAACAGCTCCATTACTCCAATGCCCATTTACTTTACAGGAATATAATGTTACTATTTCATGTACACTGCTAGGTTTTATTTTGAAAATCCCCCTTGCATCTTTCTGTTCACCAGTTAACAAGCTGATAAGCCAGATCTGGTTTGTAGATTGGAAGTTCCCCATGCTGTGTCTATCTCTGTGGGAGGGTATCATGGAGCCCTTGAGATGTTGGTAGACTACAACTCCCTGCATTCTTTAGCATTGGTATGCTGTATAAGGTTTCTGGGAGTTGTAGTTCAACAACATATAGAAGATTATCGCACTGGGTTCTGAGAACGTTCTCATCACGTGATGAGAATGGAACGCATTTGAGTATACCGCACGTATGTGTTCCAATCGAGTTCTCAGAACATTTAAATGTGTTCCAAAAGTGTTCCAGGAGAGTACAGATATGAATGTGTTCCCAGAGAGCTGAAACGTGATGAAAACGTTCCAAGAGAAGTGTGTGCGGTATTCTTATCCGTTCTCAAATCCATTCCCTCATTCCTCCGTCTCCTGATTGGCTGAAAGAATGACAGGCAGGGAGACAGGGAGGCAGGCAGGCGAGCGACTGCAGTGAGGGAAGGTGTGTGTGTGTGAGGGGGGAAAGAAGGAGGGAGGGAAGGGAGGAAAAAGGGAGGAAAGGTGGGACAAGGAAGAGAAGAGGAAAGCAGGGAAAGAGAGGGAAAGAAGAGACCAGAGCAGAGAGCAAAAGGGAGAGGGTCTGGCTGCTTCTCCGGGGGTCTCTAGTGTCATGTCCAGTGGGGCTCCTGTGCTGTCACAATG
>NC_056523.1:166168907-166179464 GCF_019175285.1 Sceloporus undulatus
TGGAGTTGGCTTCGAGAAATCAAGGACAGCTGGAATAAACGATCATTCCACAAACCTTAGAAAGAAGGGTGTAGAAGAAAAATCGGACGATAGCTAGACAAAGAGGAGGATGTCAAGAGAATGGTTTTTTTCAGAATTGGGGAAATTAGCGCATGTTTGAAGTCGAAGGGAAGGCGCTGTAGAGAGAGGCGAAATGAAGATATGGAGAAGCGCGGGGCGCAGAAAAGAAGGAGCTACAGAAAATTAAAAGACGAGTAGGAAGTGTATCAAGAGGAAAGGTTGCAGGTTTGCAAGAGTTCAGAAGTGTAGATAGTTCATCCAAAGAGCAGGAGGAAACTACAGACAACGGTATCATCAGGACGTCCTGTGACACTGTGCAAATTACCAGTGCTTATAATATAACGCATATAATAATACTAACCAACAACTACTACATTTTAGTCTGGATGCACAAAGTTAAGATAGGTGTTCTAACACCCTGGACACTTACCACTAAACATTCATATTTCAAACTCCCTGGTAAAAATATCTTTTATGGCAGCCTTAAAATGTGGGCTCTGTAGAGAAAAAGCCTTGGTCTTCACACTTGTGTAGCATGAAGTGTGTTTTTGTCCAAGGCCAAACCAGTTTATGTTTTGCAGGGAATAGATTTTACTCCGCTATGCCTGAGGAAAGTATATCTAAATGTTATTAGGGGTACATCTAGGAACACTACCATAAATCAATCCTTTGCAAATATGATTTGGGGGGAACAATTACATTTGGAAAATAGGTAAAAGTTAACATGATTGCCTAAGCCATAACGAATGCCAAACCATGATTTAAAAAAACATCAATGCCATTGATCTGCTTTATTGATCCCACTTTGCATCGACAGAGGAAATGAGAGATGATTTACTATGGATCTCCCTTTAAGAAAGGGGGGGAAGGTGAGAGCAGCAGAGAAAAAGGATAACTGGTTAAAACAGTGCTTATTATTTCATAGAAGGTGCTATAACAGCTCAACGATGCTGGACAAGAGCTTGCTCATACTATATGGTGCATTAATTATCTATTAATATAATAACAATACTAATAATAAAATAAATTTGTTTTCTTATCTACGCTATTCCAAAGATCATAGCGAGCGAACAGCAAGTAAGCTATTAGCAAGTAAGTTGCCCCCAACAGTCTGGGTACTCATTTTAGCGACCTCGGAAGGATGCAAGCCTGAGTCGAGCTTCGGCCCTTTTGCTGGTCTTGAACTCGCAACCTTGTGGTTTTGAGTGAATGGCTGCAGTACAGGCATTTAACCACTGCGCCACCATATATATATATATATATATATATATATATATATATATATATATGAGTTCCCCTCATATCAGACATGTCTATATATATAATTTATTACAAAAAGAAGAAAACCAGTTATCCAAGGCATGGTTATAAAGCACTAATCTCTTCCCCAAAGAGGGCCATGCTCTGAACAGAAGAGAAAATGCAACCAGTAGAGTTGTATTTATAGAGCATACGCACAATCAGATTATGCGAACAAAATCAATTTTGCATACCAGACAAAATTATATACATTATCCTAATGTGTTCTAGCAGCAAAACTTCTTAAATCTGTGTGTATCTTTCTACATACCCCAGCACCAGCACACATACTAAACTTGGAATATTCTGACAACTGGGAATGTAATAATATAGAGAGAGAATGCTAAGGAACAACAAAAAGAAAGAAGAGAAAGGCCTGAAAAGGGTTGGGTCAGAAAGATGTATAAACATAGAGTTGCACTTATAGGCCTGTTACAGACTGCCAAAATAAAGCTGCTTCGGGTCTCTTTGGAGGTATACTGCTTAAATGATGCATGCATCCTAAGAGTCCGGAAGCTGCACCAAAGCTGCACTCCAGTGCTTAGGAACGGAGTGTGGCTTTGGCGCGACCTCCGGACTCTTAGGACCCATGCATCATTTAAATAGCATACCTCCAAAGAGACCCGAAGCAGCTTTATTTTGGCAGTCTGTAACAGGCCATAGAGACTCTTATTTTCCTGAGACTTTACCAGGTCATACTTTATTTTACACACATCTTCAATATAATGAGGGCAAGGAACTTTTATTTATATTGGAATGTTGAAACAGCAGCATAATAATGACACTATACATCATTATCCTATAGAGGACATAAACGGTGGACAATGTAACTGGGAAAAACTGACATGCTCAGGGAATGATTGAAGTTCTTAAACAGTCAACCCAAAGCTGACCTGACTGTAGTCATGACCTGACTGTTCATAGTTTTAAATTATCCTTTTAAGATGCTTCATTTCTCATTATTATCAAATGCTAAGTTCAATGCAGACTATCTAATTTAGTTGTTATGTGCCTTCAAGTAATTTCTGACTGGGCAACCCAAAGGTGGCCCTATAACTGGGTTTTCTAGGATTGAGAGTGTGTGACTTGCCCAAGCAGATTTCCACAGCCAAGCACGGACTCGAACCCTAATCTGCAGAATCCTAGTCTTATGCTCAAACCACTACACCACACTGGCTCTCAGATTATCAAATTATTATGTAAAAATACAGAGAAACTATATAGATCCACAAACATCATGATCATAGAATGCTGTGCATTCCTATTTTAAACTCACTGCTGGCCACTAAACTCACTATCACCCTCGCCTAACAAATTTTCTGTGTTTCCTCCTGCCTCTTTGGATGAACTCTCTACACTTCTGAACTCTTGCAAACCTGCAACCTGTTCTCTTGATCCAATTCCTACTCGTCTTCTAATCTCTATAGCTCCCTCCTTTCTGCCCTCGCTTCTCCATATCTTCAATCTCTCTCTCTCTCCAGGCTCCTTCCCGTCGGACTTCAAACATGCTCTCATTTCTCCAATTCTGAAAAAACCTTCTGACCCCTCCTCTTTGTCTAGCTATTATTTCAAGAAGGTGCCTACTAAACAGTACCAAGATGCTGGACAAGAGCTTTGCTCATACTATGGAGGAAAGACAAGAAGCTCTGTCTTGGACATGTTGAGCTTCAAACGCCGATGGCGCATCCACTGCGAGACAGCTGCGAGACAAGATGAAACTTGCTGTTCAAGCCTTGGAGAAAGGTCAGGGGTGGAAAGATACAACTGGGTGTCATCGGCGTACAGATGGTAGGAAAAACCAAAAGAACTAATGAGTTTACCTAAGGACAGTGTGTAGAGAGAAAACGGAAGGGGACCCAAAACAGAGCCCTGAGGAACACCCACAGATAAGGGAACAGAGGATGAAATCTGACCCCCTGCAACCACTGCAAAAGATCTGCCAGACAAATAAGATCTAAACCAGTCAAGAACAGAGTCTGAGAACCAAGGTCAGAGAGTATGTCAACTAGGAGACAGTGATCAACGGTGTCAAAGGCTGCAGACAAATCAAGAAGGATGAGAACAGAGTAAAGGCCATTAGCCTTGGCCCATAAAAGCTCATTGGAGATCTTAGTGAGAGCTGTCTCTGTGGAATGGCTTGGGCGGAAACCAGACTGAAAGGGATCAAGAATGGAGTTGGCTTCGAGAAACTCAAGACAGCGAGAATAAACAATCCATTCCAAAACCTTAGAAAGAAAGGGGAGAAGAGAAATCGGACGATAGCTAGACAAAGAGGAGGAGTCAAGAGAAGGTTTTTTCAGAATTGGGGAAATTAGAGCATGTTTGAAGTCCGAAGGGAAGGAGCCTGTAGAGAGAGAGAAATTGAAGATATGGAGAAGCGAGGGCAGAAAAGAAGGAGCTACAGAAATTAAAAGACGAGTAGGAAGTGTATCAAGAGGACAGGTTGCAGGTTTGCAAGAGTTCAGAAGTGTAGATAGTTCATCCAAAGAAGCAGGAGGAAACTACAGACATACGGTATCATCAGGACTGTCCTGTGACACTGTGCAAATCTACAGTGCTATATAAATAAAGCATAATAATAATAATAACAACAACTACTACATTTTAGTCTGGATGCACAAAGTTAAGATAGGTGTTCTAACAACCCTGGACAACTTACACTAAACAGTTCATATTTCAAACTCCCTGGTAAAAATATCTTTTATGCAGCATAAAATGTGGGCTCTGTAAGAAAAAGCCTTGGTCTTCACACTGTGTAGCATGAAGTGTGTTTTTGTCCAAGGCCAACCAGTTTATGTTTTGCAGGGAATAGATTTTACTCAGTATGCCTGAGGAAGTAATATCTAAATGGTATTAGGGTAACACTTAGGAACACTACCATAAATCAATCCTTTGCAACATAATGATTTTGGGGGGAACAATTACATTTTGGAAAATAGGTAAAAGTTAAAATGATTGCCTAAGCCATACAGAATGCCAAAACAATGATTTAAAAAAAAAAATCAATGACATTGATCTGCTTTATTGATCCACTTGCATCTGACAGAGGAAATGAGGAGACTGAATTTACTATGGATCTCCCTTTAAGAAAGGGGGGGAAGGTGAGAGCAGAGAAAAAGGATAAATGGTATATAAACAGTGCTTAATTATTTCAAGAAGGTGCCTAATAACAGCTACAAAGAGGCTGGACAAGAGCTTGCTCATACTATATGTGCTATTATTTATCTAATAATAATAATACAATAATAAAATAATATTTGTTTATTTACTATACACTATTCCAAAGATCATATCGCGAACAGCAAGTAAGCTAATTAGCAAGTTAAGCTATTGCCCCAACATCTGGGTATCCATTTTAGCGACCTCGAAAGGCTTGCAAGCCGAGTCGAGCTTCGCCCTTTTGCTGGTCGTGAACCGCACCTGTGGTTTTGAATGAATGGTGCAGTACAGGCATTTAACCCTGCGCCACCATAGTATATTGTAAAATTTATTACAAAAGAAGAAAACCAGTTTTCCAGGCATGGTTATAAAGCCTAATCTCTTCCCCAAAGAGGGCCATGCTCTGAACAGAACAGAAAATGCAACCATTAGAGTTGTATTTATAGAGCATACGCACAATCAGATTATGCGAACAAATCAATTTTGCATACCAGACAAAATTATATACATTATCCTAATGTTGTTCTAGCAGCCAAACGTCTTAAATCTGTGTGTATCTTTCCTTTCTACTACCCCAGCACCAGCACACATACTAAACTTGGGAATTCTGACAATGGAAAGTAATAATATAGAGAGAGAATGCTAGGAACAACAAAAGAAAGAAGAGAAAGGCCTGAAAAGGGTTGGGTCAGAAAGATGTATAAACATAGAGTTGCACTTATAGGCCTGTTACAGACTGCGCAAAATAAAGCTGCTTCGGGTCTCTTTGAGGTATACTGCTTAAAGATCATGCAGCCTAAGAGTCCGGAAGCGCACCAAAGCTGCACTCCATTTGCGTAGGACGGAGTGTGGCTTTGGCGCGACCACTCCGGACTCTTAGGACCCAGCATCATAAAATAGCATACCTCCAAAGAGACCCGAAGCAGTTTTAGTTTGGCAGTCTGTAACAGGCATACAGACCTTTATTTTCCTGAGACTTTACCAGGTCATACTATTTTACACACACTTCAATCATAATTAGGGCAAGGAACTTTTATTTAATTGGGAAGTGTTAAACAGCAGCAAATAATGACACTAACATCATTATCCTAGAGAGGACTAAACGGTGGACAATGTAACTGGGAAAAACTGACAGGCTCCAGGAGAATGATTGAGTTCTTAAACAGTCAACCCAAAGCTGACCTGACTGTAGTCATGACCTGACGTTTCATAGTTTTAAATTACCTTTTAAGATGCTTCATTTTATTCTCTAGTTACAAATGCTAATTCAATGCAACTAATTCTATTTAGTTTGTAGTGCCTCAAGTAATTCTGACTGGGCAACCCAAAGGTGGCCCTATAATGGGTTTTCTCAGGATTGAGAGTGTGTGACTTGGCCAAGCAGATTTCCACAGCCAAGCACGGACTCGAACCCTAATCTGCAGAATCCTAGTCCTATGCTCAAACCACTACAACCACACTGGCTCTCAGATTATCAAATTATTATGTAAAAATACAGAGAACTAATATAGATCCACAAAACATCATGATCATAGAATGCTGTGCATTCCTATTTTAAACTCACTGCCTGGCCACTAAACACACTATCACCCTCGCCTAACAAATTTTCTGTGTTTCCTCCTGCCTCTTTGGATGAACTCCTAACACTTCTGAACTCTTGCAAACCTGCAACCTGTTCTCTTGATCCAATTCCCTACTCTCTTCTAATCTCTAGACTCCCTCCTTCTTTCTGCCCTCCTTCTCCATATCTTCATCAATCTCTCCTCTCTCCCAGGCTCCTTCCCGTCGGACTATCAAACATGTCTCTCATTCCCCGATTTCTGAAAAAACCTTCTGACCCCTCCTCTTTGTCTAGCTATCGTCCCAATTTCTTTCTTTTCCCTTTCTTTTCTAGTTTCTAAGGTTTGGAACGGGTTGTTTATTCACGCTGTCTTGAGTTTCTTGAAGCCAACTCCATCCTCGATCCCTTGTCGTCGGTTTCCGCCCAGGCATTCAACTGAGACAGCTCTCACAAGATTCGAATGACTTTTACAGGCCAGGCTAATGGCTTTACTCTGTTCTCATCCTTCTTGATTTTGTCTGCTGCCTTGACACTGTTGATCACTGTCTTCTAGTGGATATACTTTCGACCTTGGGTTCTCGAGCCTGTTCTTGACTGGTTTAGATCTTATTTGTCTGGCAGATTTTGCAGTAGTGGGGGGGTCAGACTCTCCTCCTGTTCCCTATCTGTTGGAGTTCCCCGGGCTCTGTTCTGGGTCCCCTTCTGTTTTCTCTCTACACACACTGTCCTTAGGAAAACTCATAGCTCTTTTGGCTTTTCCTACCATCTGTATGCCGATGACACCCAGCTGTATTTTCCGCCCCTGACCTTTCTCCAAGGCTTGAACAGCAAGTTTCATCTGTGCCTCACAGTGGATGCGCCATCGGCGTTTGAAGCTCACATGTCCAGACAGAGCTTCCTGTCTTTCCTCCTAAGCCCACCATCAACTCTCCTTTTCTGTCTCTGTGGACAACATTTCTATTCAACCAGTCCAGCAAGCCCGCAGTCTTGGTTTTATCTTTGACTCTTCCTGTCATGTATCGCCTCAGACCAGACCACAGCCAAGGCTTGTAGATTTCTTTGTACATAGTCCAAAATCCGACCATATCTCTCCCGCCCTACTGCCAAGATCCTGGTCCATGCCCTCAGTGATCTCACGACTTAACCTCCTCCTGGCTGGGCTTCTCTTTCTCACCTTCGTCCTTTAATCTCTGTTCAGCGTTCAGCTGCACGCATTATCACTCCACCCACCGCTCTGACCACGTTCTCCTGTGTTGGCAATCCCTTCACTGGCTCCCCCTCCTTTTTCCGCATTCAGTATAAGCTCTCGCTGTCGACATAAAAGCCCTCATGGACTGGCCCTCTTACTTACAGACCTATTTCTCTCTCACCTTCCCACCAGGGCCTCCGTTCGGGTAGTCAAGGTCTGCTGTCCCAGCCCAGATTTCCTCTGCCCCCCCCATCTCGGATTCGCCCCTTTTCACTCGCTGCCCCTCCCCACTCCCGGGACCTTCTTCCCCCGCGAGCAAGAGCCATCACTTCTTTAACCAGCTTCAAAAAGGAGTTGAAAACCATCCTGTTCAGAGAAGCCTTCCCAGGCTTGCATAATTGTCGCTTATATTTGTTGTTGTTTTGGTGCCTTTTTATCAAACCATTTCCTGTATTGCTATGGTACTGTATATGCATTATCCTATTGAGAGTTAGGTATTTCCCTGGAAGATTAACCATGCATTATAGCCAAGCCCCCTCCAGTCCATCCTTGGCCTTGGTCCAGGCCTTGGAGGTAGAGAGGAACGGCTGGACCTCTTACCCTTCCCTCCACCACTCCCTTCTTCTCGTCTGTGGTCAGGTCTTTTTAGATGTAAGCCGAGGGCAGGGAACCGTCAACAAAAAGATTGTATGTACAGACGCGCGTGGTAAATTAAAGCGCTTCAAAATAAAGGTTAATAATAATAATATAATAAAATAATAGGAAACACAGTTTTAGATAAATAACACTAATGTTCTAATTATTCTTAGCTCTATTCTTTAATCAGCCCTGATTAAAGCCTAATGTTTACAACATAAAATGCTGATCTAATCTGTCCAGGCTTTGAAAGCACAATGAAAAGAAATTTAATCTTTGGGCATTTTATATCATGAAAACATAGTAGTTTTTTGCATGCCTAAAGCCATTTTTCCCTGTTCAACCACTAAGGGGTACTGTTGCTAACAAAGATCCAGTCTGATGGAAATTCAAAACCAACAAGATTTTAAACAGAAGGACCAATGATTTCCATGTTGCAACCAGGAAGTGGCTTTCTGGAAGTTGCTGTAGAACAAAAGGAGGCAGGAACACAGCAGATATATGAGAAGGGAGGTAAGGAACATAGGTGACTAAGTCTGAGAACCAGAAGCCATGATTAAGTGTTGTCCCAGCAACATATAAATGTAACAGGAACCAGGAATCGTTCACACACAGGGAGTATTCTGTAGAAAAACTAACATGATGCCAATCTGACTGCTGTGCCTCCCATCCACCCTCAGCATAGCTGTCACACTACTGCTGTGAAGTTATTGAAGCAGTGATTTGCCAGTCTAGAAGCCACAGGAATTGACATTGGAGGCTTATGGGACAGTATTCTACAACAAAGGGGCACAGACATTTGCTGTACAGTAGTTTGATTCCAGGTTGGGGGTGAGGGGGACCAAGGGAAGAAAACTAGTAAAGAGATTTGCATGAGTGTTGATTCATACAGCCTGTGAAGAATGACAATGCTAACCTTTTGTCTAGAATAGTCAAATGTTTATCAAACCAGCTGTGAGCCTCAGTGAATACCCATTTGTTTTGCTTGCTAAAGGTCCACATAGCCATGTGCTTTCTTCCCTGCCTGCAACAAAGAGCCTTGTAGTTTCATCACTCCCTTTCCATTTTGAAACAATTCATTTTGTACTAACAAAACTCGCTAGAAGCAGAAATGCTCAAACATTATAACCCATAAATATGAACACATGGATCTGCTTACACTAAACCCAAATTAGGTGTGAGTGTGACATACACTATTAGCTTTCCCCTCCATCAGAAGTCATCTGGGGGAAACCATTCCCAGCAAGACCAGCCACTGAGAGGGTCACTTGGGTCCAAAACAGTGTAGAAATAATCGAGTTTGAGACTGTTTTAACTGCCCTGGCTCAATGCTAGGGAATCCTGGGAACTGTAGTTTACTATGGCACCAGAGCTGTCTGACAGAGGCGGTTAACTGTCTCACAAAAACTGGAGTTCCCAGAATTCCCTAGCATTGAGCCAGGGCAGTTAAAGCGGTCTCAAACTCAATTATTTCTGCATTTGTTTCGGACTTTGGTGCACCTGTTAGAGATCAAGCTTCTAGCCTCCACTGAGCCACAACACTCACTTGGGCCACTTCTAGGCTCTCTGCTTGACCTACCTGAAGGATGTGAAAATAAAAAGGGGAGGAGGAGGAGACCATGCATGCTACCTTGAGCTCATTGGGAGGAAAGGTGTGATATAAATGAAGTTAATAAACACACACTCTCATCCTCAGAGGATGGCAATGACAAACCCCTTCTGAACAAATCTTGCTAAGAAAACCCCATGATAGGTTCACCTTAGGGTCCCCATAAGTTGAAAATGACTTGAAGGGAGACAACAACAACAAATAAACAACCTTCTAGCTATGCCTCTTACTTATCTTTGTAACTAAGGGCCCATACAGACAGACCAAAATAAAGCTGCTTTGGGTCACTTTGAAGGTATGCTGTTTAAATGATGCATTCATCCTAAGAGGCGAGAAGCTGCGCCAAAACTGCGCTCTGGTCCTTAGGACTGAAGTGTGGCTTTGGTACAGCTTCTGGCCTCTTAGAACTCATGCATCATTTAAACAGCATACCTCCAAAGTGACCCAAAACAGCTTTATTTTGGTCTGTCTGTACTTGTTACTTGAGGGAATGCCTCTCCCTACACAATCCGCCCCGCACTCTCAGAACAACTGGGAAGTATCTACTCAAGCATCCCAAGGTGAGACTAACAACTACTCACCAAAGAGCATTTACGGCCATGGTCCCTATGCACTGGAACAATTTTCCGGAAGAGATCCGACTTATATCTACCCTAGATGCCATCAAGAAGGCGCTGAAAACTCACCTCTTCCAGTTAGCATACCCCTCTGACTCTCTATAATAGAATATCATTCCCAAACAGGAGCCTACCTGAAAATGCTAATTAGGATTGCATATTGCATGTTTTTAGACAGATGATTGTTTTTATACTTTGTTTTTAATAATTGTTACTGGAATTGTTTGTACAGTGGTACCTCGGGATACGAAATACCCACGTTACGAAATTTCCGGGATACGAAAAAATCCCATAGGAAATAATTGTTCCGGGTTACGAATGTTTTTCCGGGTTACGAAAAAAATTTTGGTGCTTTTTTCGGCTTTTTCGCACGAAATCGCGGCTTTTCCCCATTAGCGCCTATGGCATTTCGGCTTACGAAGGCTTT
>NC_056523.1:166179564-166180812 GCF_019175285.1 Sceloporus undulatus
CGGCTTTTCCCCATTAGCGCCTATGGCTTTTTCGCCTTACGAAGTATTCCGGGTTACGAAAGCGGCGGCGGAACGAATTAATTTCGTAACCCGGGGTACCCCTGTAGTCAGAACTAAGGACAGGATTTAGGCCATTGTGTATTACAGTGACTTATATGTAAGGTACTAATTTCTCTTGCACAAACACCTTACTTGTTTCCTTATCATTTCACTTTTAAATGTCTACAGTAGCATTGCAGGATCTAAATAGTTCCTCTTCTCTGCTATTTGTTTACCAGTTCATCTGCACCCAGGTTTTACTTCTCCTTTGGTTTATCACATGAGCTATGTGTTCATTTCAGATTGATTCCAGCTCTGTGTTGACCCTAGACAAGCGATACTTGCTTACTCATGACTGCTTAACCCCATAATCAGACATGATGGTAAGAACAGTGGCTTTGTCCCAGTTATACTAATATGAAATGAAAAGATCTTCTTTAATTTTATACCATGCTTGTGAACCGCAAGTGAGAATTACATCCAGATGATGAGCTAGTGAAGTTTCTACAAAGCAGAAGCAGATTATTTCCTCCTTTCACACTGTGGTCTTTCAGGCTTTCAGATTGTCATAAATTAATTAATTTGATATGTAGGAACAGATAAAAGTAGTGAAAATATTTCATGGGTGAGTAGATGTTCTGGATTTGTTTGTGCAGTTTTTCTTGTTTATGTGAAAATGCTCATTTTAAAAAAAACCTTAAATGTTTTGTTAAAAAGTATCATGGAAAGTCTGGACAGATAACTGTCTGTGTTTGTGGGGAAGAGGTAGCCATGTGATATGTATGTGAGCGTCATTTATTTGAAGCACCTGTATCCTGCTTTTCAGCTAAAAAAAGCTCTTGGGCTGAAATTTATAATCAGAAAGCCCTGAAACAAGAGGAAAAGAGATGGTGAGGCTTGGATCAGGAGCTGAGGGAGCAAATTCAGGCACTAATTGCTTCTTAGGGCCCATACAGACAGGCCAAAATTAATTAATTAATTAATTAATTAATTAATTAATTAATTATAATAATACGTTTTATTTGTATTTTCCCGCTTCTCCCGATGGATCGAAGCGGCATTACATCAGGGTATATAATACAACAATACAAATACAGATGCAATTACAGTGCTCCCTCGGGTTACGAAATTAATTCGTTCTGCGGCCGCTTTCGTAACCCGAAAAGCCTTCGTAAGCCGAAATGCCATAGGCGCTAATGGGGAAAAGCC
>NC_056523.1:166180912-166182222 GCF_019175285.1 Sceloporus undulatus
AAAACTACAAATCCCACGATTCCATAAGATGGAGCCATGGCAGTTAACGTGAAAACATAGTGCCATCATTGTATATTGTGGAAGGGCTAGATGTCCTGGTGCAAGTCCCAGCTATAGCTAACAACAACAGATTAAAGTTTGTGGGTTGAAATTGGGCTTAGTTTCTGAATAGATATCCTAGTTGTGGGTGCAAAGTCATAAGAAACTGGTGATGTATGGAGCAAGAAACTGTCTATTCAGTAGAAAAACTAAGATCAGAACTTGCTTGCTGTAGGTTCCCTTCCTGATGTGGGATAAGGATTGTCAGCCATGTAAATCTCCAAAAATTTTGAAGCAGCAGGAAACCCCTCTTTTTAAATGGCTATACCAGGATTCAAACCCAAAGTCCAGTGCTCAAACCACTATACCACTCTGGCAAACCCAAAATTATTTTACTGCTTTAAAAGCATAGGTGTAAATGAGAGGTCCAAATTGCACTCAATAAATGGTAAATTGGTACATCACTATCTACAGAAGATCCATTGGGTTCATTCTGATTAAGGATTTAAATCTGGATTTGGGCCATACTTTTATTTGTATACCGCCTTTCCTCCAGATCAAAGCGGTTCACATATCATAGCTATAACATATTACAATACAATGGAGTACAATACATCGAAATTTCATACAAGTTAAAAACAATATATCAAACAGTCACACTATCTGTTTTGGCTAGGCATCCTGATCTTCTTGGGGTGTTATATCTCTAGATAGAGTTGGAAGGATATGCTAACTGAAAAAGATGGGTTTTCAGTGCCTTTTTTAAAGGCTTCCAATGTGGGACTGAGTCTGATCTCTTCCGGGAGCGCATTCCAATAGGATGGAGCTATTGCCATGTAGGCTCTCTGGTGAGTTGATGTCAATCTCACTCTGGGGTGTTCGAGTAAATATTTCCCCGTTGTTCTGAGAGTGCGGGGTGGATTATGCAGGGAGAGGCGTTCCTTCAAGTAACTCGGGCCCAAGCCATATAGGGCTTTATAAGTAATGACCTTTTCTGCCAAAATTAATCAGAGATCAATATGGATTTATTAAAGGGAGACTTATTGGGGACCCAATTAGAAATGTTCTTAATGTTATATATCATGCAAAACAATATAAGAATAAAGTGGCATTAATTAAATTGGATGTATACAAAGCCTTTGACTCAGTAAATTATAATTATTTGTATAAAACTTGTATAGAATTCGGGCTAGGGAGTCAATTTAGTGAGTTAATAAAAGAAATATATACAGATAATGAGGTCCAAGTTATTGTTAATGATAATAACTCTA
>NC_056523.1:166182247-166207398 GCF_019175285.1 Sceloporus undulatus
CAGATAGTGGTAATGTTGCTGGATCTGGGACACTCACGAGTTCATATAAACCCAGTATTGCTTTCAAATGCGTGGCTGCAGTGGGAATTTCCAATGGTACTTCCTTTCTGGGAAGTACCCATTTGCATTGCTAACGGAATTTAAATTTTCTCTCCTGGACTTTGGAATGCTTTGTCTCCCCGTGCCACATGGCCAGAAGGACGCCACAGAAGGAAGAGGACCCTGCCTTCCATAGAAATCTTCCCACAACCATCTCAGAACAACTCCAACAATCTTGCAAAATGCAGGCCTATTCGACTAACATCATCATTTAAAAACAAAATCTCTATATCATTTTTTTAACACTCTGCCGGTATGAATAGGCCAGCGGCACTTCAAGAGCTTGCTTGCATCATGTATTTTGTCGCTTTTGGTTGGCCAATAAAGGTAAACATTTTTTTGTTTTGATGTTATAGATACGTTGGGGTGGTGCAAGGGGCGGACGTCCCATTCGCATGAATGGTGCGGGCTTCCGTGGCGTGCATTCTGGCACCGCCAAGCAAAGGCACAAGCCCCATCATTTGAATGGTGCTTGAGCATCCCACATTTTTCTTCTCTACGTGGGGGGCAGTAGGGGGGTCTGAACAGTATCCCCCGCATAAGAGAAGGCGGACTGTATTTTACTTGCTATAGGCCAACATTAGCTACCCTAACTATATTTTCATTTCTGGGTTAGTTCTGAAAAAGATTTTTGCAAAATCATGTTTGTGTTTAAAAAAAAGGTTTCAGTTCTGATATTGACGAGAAGCATTTCACTGATCTGTGGTGTTTAGTGATAGAAGTGTTGGATGTGTTACTGTACATGAATGTGTGAAACAAGAATATGCACACTAAACCAACAAAAACATTTTTATTCCATGCACCCCACTGAGTGGCAGGTTGGGGTGTGGCGCGAAGGCATGAGTTGCATGTTAGATGTAAAGGGGCACCAGAAGTGTAATAAAAAAGTTTGAGAACCCGTATAGTAGAATTCATTGATCTTACTATTTCTAACATAGGCCATCAAAACTGAAAAGATTGGTTCCTCTCTCTGAGAAGGTGGTTAGGGCCTCAATACCTTTAAGTGCAATAGATCCTGTCAGATCCTGGAAACTCAGGAGGGTTAGGCTGGTTAGTAACCCTTTTTTGGACAAGAGATGGCCCATTAATATTGAGCTGCTGTAACCATATTTCAGAGGACATAGGAATGGCAAAAAAACCTTGATGATTTCCTTGCCTAAGAAATCCATTAGAGTTATCATAAGGCGATTGACAGGAACACAAACAAGGCTGAGTAAAGTGAGGACCTCGCCCTACCATTGCCCCTGAGGACGCCTCGTGCTTCTCCATCAGATCTAAGTGATTTTTTTTCTCATTGGAAACATTTGATATATAGCACCATTAATAACTGTGATTGTGGGTTGGTAGTTCCATACTCTATCTCATACTTATATCGGGTGCAACATGGCACATAGGCCTTATTTATAGTAGAGCAGCCCTCTGAGTGAGAAGTTCTTCCTCTCCATCACTCCCTCCCTTCCTCCTCTCTCTATCCTTTCTCTGATGGAGTCATGTGTAAATGGAGTTTTGGCTTTTAAATGTTTTTAAATTAGATGATTGGAAAAAAATAAAAATTTTAACTTCCAGATATCCCTTTTAGCTACTTGGGTCATTTTAGATACCTACGGTAATTGTAGACTTCTGTATATATAAAATTTCCTCTTACAGTATGCCGCTGTTAGCCATTTTTTTTAGAGATCCTTGCTCTATTAGTAGATTAATCGAGGTTTAACATAACATGTTGAGAGCCATACTTTTATGATCTGTATTGAAATACAGTGGACCCTTGCTGCCAGTTGGTTCCAAGATCACCCGTGTATAACAAAATCTGTGTATGCTTCACGTCCCATTGAAATATAATGACCTAGAAAAAAGGTGTATTTTTTGTCCCTTATAAAAAAATGGAAAATCAAGGTTCTGACATTTGAAATTTATTACTTTTTTTGAACATTTTCAAACTGTGTATGCTTGAATCTGTGTATGAAAAATCCGTGTATTAAGAAGGGCCGACGCAATTATGCTTCTATATAAATGATTAATTCGTTTATGATTATTTTATCGACTGCTTACACGAATATAAAAATTCATTATTATTACCTAATTCTTGTAAATGTATCCCCCAGTTATAGACTCAAAACACCTCAGGCTTGGTACACTTGGTAACCCTTCAGTACTCAGCCTTCTTTTAATATTCATCAAAAATAGTAACGCAACCTTATGCTGAAGTCTTCATTTATTCTGTGTTAGCTAAAGGAAACAACCAGCATGTGTATTCAGGAATTTTGCATGAGGATAGATATCAAGGTCTTGTTGTGTAATGTTGTGTTAATGCCATTTTGTCTCATATTTACACTGGAGGAGCTTCCAGAACACACCTCCCTCACATTCACTAAACATTTGAACGTTGTTAGATATCAAAAAATGCATTCCTGCATCTGGGGAAAGAGAGGTACCAGTCTGATGAAAGTCATTTGTCTTCTTAAGGTGTGTAAGGGCAATCAGAGGAGTCCTGATTGCATCCCCACAGTGACTCAGAGAAAACATTGTTTTGGAAGTTCTTTGATAACTTCAGGATCTTATGTAGTATTAATATTATAAGATTAAAAAGGAAGCTAAAGACACTATTTTCCCCTGACCTATATTGTATAAGGACATGGCCAGAAGTGTCCTCCCTCACTCACACTTTCATATCTTTTCCTTAGGTACCTTTTTCCTATCCTCCATGGTCAGGAGTTCCAGGGATCAGACTGATAGACTTAGAAAACTGTCTGTGTTTCCCTTCCGGTTGAGCCAGAGGGAGTCTTGACATGGATTTCTTGCGCTTCAGGTCTGGCTCTTATAGCTGTTTCAACGAGAATCAGTGGTGAGTCAAGTTGGGTGATCTTTGTTTGACTTACCACAAATGACAGACACACAGATCCAAAAGTTCTCAGTCAAGTGCTGGAGTGTCAGGGATTTGAAGGGTTAAAACAAGCCCACAGGCGGAATGCTTGATGTGTGGTGGTTTGGTTGTTTATGGCTATGAGGCATTCAGCAGATTGGGCAAGGCTGCTCAGCACAGCTGAAGCTCATTGGGCTCAGGACACTTTCAGTGTCCAAGTGCACGTAGCCGTGATGATGAATGAAACAGTGTCTGGATTGCACAGGAGACACATGACATGTTACACACCTGAACTCACCGGGTTTGGTAGACACCTGGTATGGAGACTATATAAAACTAGGGTTGCAAGGGATCGTTTGTGGGTTTGAGTAGGAGTTGATCTGGGTATGTTTTGGAGTTTTAGAATCTGGTTTTGTATATTCGCAGTTAATAAAGATCACTTTGGGGGACTTATGTTTCTCTGGGGTTTATCAGAAGAGCTACAGAATTGGTTCGTGTGTCCCGGAGGTTCCTGCCTTGTGCAGTTCCTGTAAGACATCCAGTTGATGTCATCACAATGACTTTGGCGCCACGCTTCAGCTTCTGAAATTTGCCAGCTCTGCTACCTGGGTCTGATTTAAAACCCCAGGACTTGTTGAGTTGCTGACGGATTGTTGGACCCCCGCAGTTGCGCTGACAGGCGAGCCTAGACACTATGCTATGATTACCTGCCATTTTCCTACTGGAAGTGCCAGGATTAAATCAAGGATTAAATATGGCTCCTTTTACGTGTTTTCACATGAGTCTTACTGATGACCTATGAGACCTTTCCAAGATACAGCTTCACTTTAGTGCTTCGTTATGCTGTAGAATGGATCTTGAAAGTTTTTGAGTTGTGGAAATAAACAGCTTGAATTCTGAAAAAAAATATGGCCTTTTATATTAGTGCTACTCATTCCCGCTCCTACCCTTTTTAGAGAGCACGTATTTTTTCTTGGCATTAGCGTTTTCCTTGGTGGAGCACGTTTGAAATGTACAGTGCACTGGCACCCATTACTTTTAAAGGTTATGCTGCATATTAATTTTTCTCTAAAACAATTTTGATAACAAAGGATTTACATATTTACTATCCGTTGCTTTTTTTTAAATACAAGAAACCCCACTAAACATGGGCAACTCCAGCAACCAAAAAAACCAACAAAAAACAAAAAAAAAAAAAAAAAACCCTAGTGTTTGCATCATTCTCATTACAACTTTACAAAGTTATGATGTTGCCCTATCCTGCCTCTCTCTCAGTAACAAGTACAATATCATTACTTTTATCAAATTATTTTTGATGTTGCGGAAGGTGGTAATGCATACATCTGCTGTGTGTTAGGCATCTAGGTAGCTGTGGCTGCGGGATTTTCGCTCCTTATCGCACAATTAGATTGCACAGAAACAGACCTTAATGACATTGGTTAAAAAAGAGTTAGAAAATTCCAACTTAGAGGGTAATTAACAGAGTTGATTATCAGTCACTAGGTACTCCTGAAGCTTTAGCAGGCTTTGACCAAACTTTACTTAGAGACTAGTGTCCTGTGGCTGGCGAGTTCAACTGGAAAACTTTTTGCGGGCTGGTTGTATGTAGTTCTTTCTCTGAGCATGAACAATGTATTTCAGTTTTGCCTTCTTTCTAGAACTCCTTCGCTGGTCACTTTATGCTCACTAATAGAATTGGTAGACGCCTTTGAAAAAAAGCTTCCACATTTTAAGGTTATAGTCTACTGCCGACCACACACTTCCAGTTTCCTTCTCTTCGGAAATTACTATAATGTTTGTACCCAGCTCTCAGCCCTTGGATAGATCAGCAATTTTTGCTTTTATTACTCCAGACAGGGTAATGGTAGACTGTGCTGATTTTGTCAGGCAATCCAGAAATGATTTAGTCTGGTATTGGCACATTTTTTATCTGGCTTGTTTGCTTGCCTTGGCTAATCTAGACACACATCGATCATTAGCGAGAATGTTTCCTTGGGGACAAGAGTGAACACTGGCAGTGACATACATCCACCAACAAAGTCAATAGAATCAACGCTTTTTTTTCCCAAACATATTCTATTCTACAACACAGTGGTCATTATTCTTTTTCCTAAACGAGGGGTTCACAAAAGCTAAAAGTGTTGGGTTTTTTTAAAACTTAGATATTTTTAATTTATTTGTGTCACATGGCAGTGAGTATGTTTAGAGCTAAAAGATGAAGGCCAATGCTTTGTTATTAGTTTGGCCTATTGTTTCCTTTGCGCATGTTTTCAGTATGCACAAAGAGTAGCCATCGCTGCGCAAGTATCTTTGAAATCATTGCTCTATTTGTGACGTACAAACATTTTCATCTTTTATATCTTATGTAATATTGTTTAGGAAATAGTCTTCTGTTGCCATTAGCTGGCACAGAACTAGAAAAAAAATTTTTTTTTTTTTTTAAAATTAAGGGTTCACGGAAATCTGAATTATGATTACATAGCCAGAGTAAATTTAAGTGTGACAGAAAATTTGCTATCCTCAGGAGAGCCAATCTAAAGTTGGTTCCAGTTACTTGTTAGAAATGCGATTATAGCCAGAGTTTTGAAAAATTAGTTTTTAAAGGCCTACAACTTCTATAAACTCCCCCTGGTACAGTCAGGATGTTGGCTAGTTGGCAGGAGGGGAAATGTCAAGCGAGGCAGTCAAAAAAAAATTAACCGTACCAAACGCTTTCGGATAAAACATCTAGTCTAACAGTGCAGTGTTCTTTTACTTGTTACATGTGACTTATTCTGAAATGTTTTCAAACATTAATAGGTTATTTTCTAATTTAATGCTGTGAGTCTTTATGACGTTTATATCAAAATCCTCTATTCTGTGGGTGACCGAGAAGTGGATAGGGTTTGAGCAACCATTCGCTGCTGGATGTTTTCTTTTCCGTTTGGTCCACTCTGTGTTTCTTGTGTCTCACCTGCACAGGCAAGTCAGGCGCGGTGAAGCTGCCCGAATTAACCCCCGCTCTTGAGTCACAGAAGTGATGCTGCTCCCGATAAGCCCTAAGTTACCAATTTGTAATCCCAGGAGTACAGTGGGTTGACCATAAAGGACAGGGCTTGCTGACAGTTTGGAATGGTTTTTTTTTGCTAGATAAGGTACTGTGGTTGAAAAAAGCATTGTTTCACAGTTGAAGCGGTTTTTTCTGTGACTTTCAAGGAGAAGGTGCCTAAACATTTTTTAAAACGAATCGATCCCTTCATTTACATGACAAAAATTGAATTTTGTTGCTTAATCTCATTTTAATGCTGCCGCAAAACCTTCGCCCACAAAAAGCTGTTTTGGAACTGCTTAAACTTGTTTCTGTTACACTTTTGATGACTGATTTTTTTCTCTCTTCATTTAGTGGATATGTCATTCCTATAGGCAGTTAAATAAGTTTTTCCTATAAGTTAGCCTAGGGTACATAGCTTTTGCTTTGATTTTTTTTTAAAGTATACTTGATGTTTAATGGCATTTTCAGCACAATATAAAACAATAATGCTGAATCTCTGGGAACGTCTTGTTCAATTGTACAGCTTAGGTAAGTTTTGATGAAACTCTTTAAAAGACATCTGTAGATAGACTCTTTCATTTTGCTCTTCTCTCTCTCTCCTCTCCTCTCTCTCTCTCTTCCAAACACACACACCCAAATGTTCACTGGCGGCTAGTTCTGGAAAACCCATCAATGAGCCTCCATGTGTGGATGTCGGTGCTAGTTTCTGTTTAGGAGATCCTATTGTTGCTTCTTTTTAAAAAAAAAAACAAAACTCCGTGTCAAGGACACACCTTTGGCTTTCACGTTTCATATAATTCCCAAACACATTTTTTTTCATGATCTCCAGTTACATCTACAATTTTTAGGAGGTGGGCAACATTGCTTTTCAGGGAATTTGGTGGAGAAGTCTTTTGGGTCCGTGTGGTGCCATGTCGATGAGTGGATCAGGCGTTCAACTCCTTTGACTCCATCAACAAAACCATGGGTGACTTGCGGAACGTCTTGCCCATTCTCATCCAAGTGAACCCTGATAGGTTTCACCTTAAAGTTCCCAGAAGAAGCCGGCTTTACCACAACGACACCACATACTCCGTTCTCTCTTCGATTTTGACATCACGAATAGATTTATTTTTGTTCTCCCGAACTGCAATAGCTTTCCCTAGTTTGTGCCCTCCTGATGACTGTACTCATTCCCCACAGCTATCATAGGCCATTTGGTTGGGTCTCCACGCGAGACACATTCTCACACCTACGCTCCATCTTCGAGGCTGCCCTAAAATTGGACCACAGATGCATCTTGCAATTCATGCACCTACTGAACCCGCTACTCTCGGTCCCCTTTAACCCACTAAACAGCATACCCCCACCACAAACCTTGCCAAATCAGCAGCTCACGGTTTCCCTTGAGAACGGGCAGGTATACTTTGCACAAGCGCAGAAGGCCCCCCCACCAAGCGCAAACCTCGAACGACACCAACCACACCCCCCTCACACCACGGGAGTATCTTTTTATGTATCCGCTAATGACATCTAACCGATCTAATCCTGGATTTACGAGTTTTTGTTTCCAGAACACCACGATGCCACCACACTCGCCGACAGGACGTGGCTTGCCTAAATAGACCCTCACCCTCTCACCGCCATCGACCTCGTCCTTACCACCTGGGCACCCTCCAAACACACCACACTCACAACAATCTTACGACACAAGCTGATCGACATTCGCCCCTGTAACTCACCTAACATCATATATTTTAAACACCTTTCGCCTTGAATGAAGAACGTAAGCCCAAGCGCTTCAAACCCGTGTGTTCTTCCGCTGCATACAGGAGGAGAACAGGCACCCAGGAACAATGATGCTCACGCTAAAGAAAAGCGATTCCACCTTAAACATAGGACGACTTCCTGACAGTAAGAGCTGTTTACAGTGGCTGGTGGAGTATCCCTTACTTGAATCAAGTCTTTACACAAGAGGCTGGCCCATGGCACCATACGCCTAAGGGATGATTGATTGTGAGTTCCTGCATGGCAGGGGTTTGGGTGGGAATAGGACTGCCTTTGACGGTCTCGCCAACTCTTGCTATCTTAACAAGTGCATCATGCATTTCATTCCTTTGGTTGTTCCGTAAAGGTTTCACTGTTTTATTGGGTTTCAGCGATGTTTTCCCACGACACCTGTTACTTCAAGCCAGGACATAATTGGGTTCATCGTTAGGCTGAGTATTGTTGTAATAGTGCATATCCCAAAGCTACATTCAGGGGACATATACCTATACAGCAACCAGGGGATTTCTCTCCCATCGAACCTCCTGTGTTCCATCCTGCTCCCCTTTTGGTGGCCTCTTTTTTTAAACATTCTTAGCTAGTCAATTTCGAGATACTCTTAATTGCCCTCTGGAGACAACTTGCATCATGAAAGAACTTTGAGTGAGACATGTGAGTTAGCAGTGCATTGGGGTCCATTTCGGCTGAAGTGCTCAAGCGGAAAAAACATGAGGAAAAAAAATATGAAATTTAACGATAAATGTTTCTTTTTATGTTTTGCCTAATTGCGTCTGTAATCAGTAAGTCTATCAAAATGACAAGAGTTTAAACACGACTTTTAATAGCCATTAAAGTGGACACTGTTTGATAAAGATGCTTCTAAAATCACCCCTTAATAATAACAGCCTAAGATGGCAGTTTGGTAGTTGCTGCAATAGCCTGTCTTCCTGCTCCTAATTGGATGTGGTCTATTTAGATAATGGATTGTCAATTCCACCCTGAGGCCTTGCATCAATAGTCGCCCACCACCCCGATTAACATTGTAACTCACTTCCTCCCAACAAGGTGATGTACATGTGTACAAAGCACAGCACACCACATTTCTATGCTACCACCTGCCCACGAAAGATTCAAGGCAAAATGTCAGGAGGATAAGTTCTTCCAGACAAAACACATGCCCTTGGGGGGGAAAAAAAACAAAACACCAACCCAAGAAAAAACCTGTGTGCAAAACCTGTCACTTTGATTAAAAAATGACTGACTGCTCCTGGAAGTTTGGTAGTTCACCCCGTTTTTTGGCCAGGAAAAGGTGTCAAAAGGAATCGGACTAAGGTTGGGTTTGAAACAGTACAAAGTCGTCTTGGTGGACGCTTGTGGTTTTTGGGCACATTCCCTTGTTTGAACCATCCTTCAGAGCCCGATAGACATTCTGTTCCATGTGTAGCAGCTGAAGTAGGACATTGTCTGAAATCTGCCTTTGTAGATTCCATACCATACAGTTGACCTTGTAAATATTACAGGTATTTTGTACACACTTCCTGATGTGTTTGGAGCCTTTTGTTTTGCAGATGCTCAGCTTTCAACCAGTACGTGTGATGCTTCTTTTCTATAATTTCTCTATTGTTGCAATTATGCATTTGTTAGAAAGTCAATGATTTCAGTGTCTAAGGGGGGGATGAGGGACAAAGGGGGGTGAGGGCAGTAGAAAGGGTTATTGGTGGCAAGCAGGCAGGATAGGCTGGTTTTACCACCTTAAATGATGACCCGGACTCTTCAGAAGGGATTTTTGGCTCCAGTTGTAGAAAATCAATCCTTAAGTTGCAGGGCATTTTTGTGTTAGGCCTGGACAGTAGGCTTCTTGACACGAATATTGGTCTGGTTTTGATGTTCAGTTTACACTTGTGACTCATCCGTTTGCTACCATACTTTTAGCCTGTGGCAAAATGGCAAGGTCTGGCTGTATTTATAAAACTTGTCATCCAGGATAATTCTTTTTTTCCAGTTAAGATGCCTGAGTTTGCAATACCGCTCATCTGGTTCCATACTACAGTACTTAAAGACAAGACAGTTTTCTTGTGATTTGTAGTGATTTGAATGTAGGCTCAGGTCCTTGGATATTGGGGTTCGAGTCCATGCTCCGCATGGAACCCCATTGAGTGACCACATACTCCGCCCCAGAAACACCATGGATAGGGGGGTCACTTTAGTTATTGCCATAATGTGGAAATTATTTGAGGCACACAACAACGACCACAGCCACAATGTGTTTGCTAATCTGTTTCCTGGTACAACATCCTGTTGGGTGTCCTTTTTACATATTGGACACTGAACCTGAGAAAACGGCGCACCCATCGATCAAAACTTCTTCAGTAGATTTGAGTTAAAGATGGCACTTTAATCTCCAGACCAAGTGTGACCTTGTCTTTCAGATGTAATGATTGTTAGAGGACTAATTCAGTTGAACTGGTGGTTTGTTTGTGATGATATGGATTCTTTCTTAGTCCCGGTATACTCAGTTAAAAAAGCCAGAGGGAGAAAATATAGCTCCAGAGGCAGAAAAACATTAACGACTAGGGATGATCCTATACCCCACAAAAAATGTTCATGTGCTGTTCAGCAAACTTCTTAATCCCAAACAATTTTTCATAATATTACACATGAATGAAGCGCAACCAGGTCACATAAAACCCTATCTATAACCCACAACTTGATTTCTTTCTCCTTTTACTCATGAAACCTGTCGACCAGGTTAGAAATATTCTTCCTAGCTGGAGTAACAAATTTGGAGGAGAGGCAGTGATCTGTCCACTCCTGGTCTTAGAGATTTATAAAATTGTTTTAAAGGCTAATTCCTACAATGAACTAAGTTAGAGCTGTATGGGGCAGGATTTGGGGGTGGGTCAACTTTCCGTACAAGATGACATTGCAGGCAAGGTATGGGGAAAGCCCACATTGTTTCACTCTTAGTGTGTCACTTTTGATTGTAGAGGAGTTATACTTCTTGATTTCTGGCTGCATAGAATTATATTCATTCAATCAATGGGTGAGGAAAAGGCACTCTACCTGTGAGTCCACTGTTGGCTTTATCTTTTTTCCTTATGGGTTTCAATATCCGATGAGCTATGCTGAAATAAATTGTTTGTCATTTTGAGGATCAGTGTCCATCAATTGTTGATGATGCACAACCTGTTCTCTTCCCCCATCCATTTTCATTAAATCTAGGAGCCGTAGTTTAGCTTTGGATTGAAGCCCTCTTAGGATTAGATCTAATGGAGCTCGTAACACTTAATTTTGACAAGCCAAACATCGGTGGTGGGACTAATCATATATGGTAAATTTTCTGTGACATGTTACATCTCTGAAAGTGTGTAGATGTATAGTTTATGGATCAATTGCCATTGAATTGTGAAGCGGTGGCAGGGCTGGGGTGCTTTTCATCAGTATAGATAGTTGAACCATCTTGGTACAGTTTTTGAACAAGTTTATCTTAACCAACATGGCCTTGATACCTCAAGCGATGATACGCAATAATCTACTGTTGGAACTGCTGCACAGACAAGTGAAACCTCTCTTGTGTTTTCTAATACTTGGACTATGACAACACTTGGTAACATATTTTCCACTTTGCTTTGGTGGTCAGTAGGTTGAAGCTGAACAGTGAATTTGCTTGATATTTATATAATAATTATTATTTCTGGCAAATGTTTTTAGGAATTCTTGTTGGCGACTTCTCATTGGACATCTTCATAATAAAATTCCTTTATAAATATTTTTTAAATCATACTGTGGTTTATTCTCGTTGCCGCTTATGTATCAAGAACCACTGATTAACAAAATTTCAATCTGGTTGAACTAAAATTGTAGGATGGCTGTGCAGTTTGCCCGTGGCTATATTAGGATTTGGACATTATGTGTATATCATTCACCCAATCAGCAGTATCAGCTGGTTACTGTTTGAAGGATACAAGAAGAAAAAAAAAGAAAAATAGATTGTCGGTTTTTTAAAGTCTTTAAAAAATTGTTTTGTAAACAGAAGGAAATCAATATGTCTAGACACTGTAGTGCGTAAGGGAGTGCATTGTAATATCCAGAAAATGAATTAATTTGACACTATTGTATTAGTTGTATTTATATCCTCCCTTGTACACGATTTATCTGGAATATTGTACATTCTCGTAATCAAACTAGTTTTGGCTTTCTCCCTGCCATTTGGTGAATTGTTTTGAATGTCTGTTTTTTTCTCTTGGTTTCTCTATTCCTGACCTTATGTAGATTCTCAGGCCCGTTACAGACCGCCCAAAGGGGGCGGTCTTGGGCCGCTGCGGTTGCAGCGCGGGGAAGCACTGCAGCCCAAACCGCGCGACTCCCCTGTGCTGTTAAAAAAGGAGCGCGAAAATCGCTCCTTACGCACACCCAGAAGAAAGCCGTCGCAAGTGCCCAAGCGCGCACTGCGACGACTCTTCCAGGTTTAGACGTCCGGACGGGTGCGTCCGTTACGTCAAGATGGCGCGCCCGTCTGTATAGGGAGGCCACCATCTTGCCGTACGAATACGCGCGAGGGCAAGGAGTTGTCCAGCAGAAGCACGCCCTCGTGCAGTATTCCTGGAACGACAGCGCCGTTAGGCCGTTCGTAAGCGCCAATGTTATTCCTGAATTTATACTGATATCTCATTTCCTTTTCACTTATTATAACCTGGTGCCTACCTAACCTCTTTTTTTTTTTGTACCACAAAGGTGATATGCTGTGAGCAGGAATGCTAGAAGAAAACTGGGGTCTAAGGCCATTGAAAGCACACAGGTATAAATATGATATTCCTTTTAATTAATACATGTAACTATGGATCCTTTATTTGTGGTTTGGGGAGGCAGTGAAACTCTCTGGCTAAGAAATTTAGTACCCTTCCCTAGACAAAAATCCAGAGAAGTTGCCATGGCCATATAGGGGAATTATGCACTCTATTAGTGTATAGTGTGAATTTGCTTCTATTGGCTAACAGCCTTGTTGCTATTAGACTAAGGTGTTTCTGGTTCCTTTTTAATACAAGTTGTGTACCTCTTATCTGGAATCCACAATCCTCCAAAATTTCCAACAGGTGGCTGCGATAGTGACACCTTTGCTTTTCTTGATTCAGTTTACACAACTTGCTTCAGCACTTAATTATTAACATATTAAGTATAGAATTACTTTCAGGATACGCATATAAGGTGTATAAGGAACTATAACAAATTTCATGTTTGGACTTGGGGTCCCTTCTCCAAGATATCTCATCATATATTGCATATCCAAATCTGAAAATCCCAAAATCCAAAACACTTTGGGTTTCGCCTTTTGGGTAAGGGAGATCTACCTGTAATGTGAAAATCCCTATTTAGGACCCACTGTTGATATTTACTATTGGTGTCATAGGTTTTGTTAGTCTTTATGTTTATATTCATTTAGCTGAAGCATGGTCCTAAAAAAAAGCAACTCTGGTTTTCTTCTTTCTAAATGATGAGCATGATCTATTTATGCTAATTTACTCTTCTTTTTGTGTGACATTAGCAACATAAACCTACTGTCTTGACTCTTACATGCTTGAGTGCATGTTAGCAGAACAGGAGGACTGACTGAACGACAGGTGAAAATAAAGCTGATTTGGGTCACTTTGGGGTATGCTGTTTAAAGGATGCATGCATCCTAAGAGGCCGGAAGCCATGCCAAAGCCAGCTGGTCCTACGGACTGGAGTACAGCTTTGGTGCAGCTTCTGGCCTCTTAAGATGGTGTGTCTTTAAACCGCATATCTCCAAAGGACCCGAAGCGCTTATTTGGCCTGTCTATCACGGACCGAGTTTCCTGTGGTTATTGTGACCACAGACCCGTTGACCCTCGAATATTTCCGGGCAGGTCAGGTGTGGGGCAAGGAATGAGCTATATGGAAATTATCGTGGAGAGAGCAGCGTGGAGGGAGGGTGGCGATCACCCCAGTGCCTGAAGGAGAGAAAAGGAGGAACCAAGTCACTCGTGGTGAAAATATAGTGTGGGCTTAATTTTTAAAACGGAGAAAATTATTTGTGAATAGTGGTATACTTGTTCAAGGGGTCCAAGGTTACCCAAGTGATCTTGTGCCGAACTGAGAATTGGGGGTGCGACCCACAGGGGTTAATGGTCGGCTCACGGCAAAAGAAAATAAAATACCATATACAAATGAGCCCAGATTGGTTTAACAGTCACTGAAACCAGATTTGTACATCAACACCTATAGATAGCTGAATCCTCTGCTTTTAAAGCATGGTTTCTAAGATTAGAGGTTTTTGTGATTGTGCAAAATGAAGGCTATGTCACCCTGCAAGGAGTCTGGAAGAATGTTGAGCTTGGGTTAGGTTTAATTAAATAAATAATTCCCAAAAACGGTTAAAAATCTGCTAGGCAGACAGTTTCCGTTATCACCTGTCTCAGCCTAATTCCGTTATTTTTATCCACTCAAGGACTTTGTAGGTGGAACACATTAGACAAGAGATAAAATATGATAGATTATATGTAGTAATATAAAAATTGTTGGGCTTTTAAAAAACCACTTGTGCTTCATCATTTATGGTTGATCATGTTGCACGTAGCTGTTAAATTTTGAGACATCGAACTTCTGGCTTTGACATGCTTTGGCATGATTGAGTGCCAGCTGTAAAACCTATTTTCTTCTGGGAAGACATAAGTGCAGGTCAAAGGGGGGCCTTGTCCATTGCTTTCTGCTAGCTGTCTTGTTGGTGGGGATAGAGTGATTGATAACTTTGTATTGCATTTTCTCTCAATCCCTTTCCAGCAAACATGATCTATGAGATGTATGAACTTTTTACTTTATAACATATTCAACGTCTTTACTTCATTTATCCTATACATGATGTCTTCGGCAAGCTGGGTGTTAGCCTGGAGATAGAGAGGTTACGGGAGACTGATGCCCTGTTTTAAATATTGATGGGATTGTCACTTGAGGCGGGCGCACGCTGTTTTCTGCCGTCCAAGAACAGGCCCGGGCAATGGATCAAGCTAGCGGAAAAGGATTCCCTCTCAACATTCGGAGGACTTCCTGACAGTAAGGGCTGTTCGACAGTGGAACACACTCCCTCGGAGTGTAGTGAGTCCTTCCTTGGAGGTCTTCAACAGAGGCTGGATGCCATGGGCCTGTCAGGGATGCTTTGATTAGACTTTCCTGCATGCGCGGAGGTTGGGATGGTCTTTTGATCTCTTCCAACTCTAGATTCTATGATTAGGGGTGGTACACACTATTAAACCCTTGATATGTATGTAAGGGGATCGCTTGTTGCATGCTTGATATATAAACTAAGGCCCGTAAGATGGGCTTTTAGCCCATAGGAATACTTACTAGGGTTGCCTCGGGGTGTGTCGTTACAGCGTCCCCACCCAGCATGTATTCCGTTATGTCAAAATGGTGGTGCCGTGTACGATGGGCGCCGCCATTTTGACGTGATGGATGCTTGATGTCCGTACCTTGCGGAGTGCTTGTGGACGTCCCTGGCGCATCGGCCATCACAGTGCCCCAGGCCAAACTGAGTTCATACTTGGCCTTTCTATACATCTAAAAGGATACCCCTTACTATATTTATCTCGGTTTTGAGATTTTTTAGGGGCAAGCACCATCAGACATGCTGTTAACTGACTGGGGACTGTGGGTGGAACAAAACTGATCACATAGGAATGGATGGCTGGGTTTCCAGGGCCTGGAAGTCTGGTGGGAATATGTTCCATTTTCACAAGGACTACTTGTAACTACAGTACTTTCCCAATTTGCTCTGAAAATCGATGTTTCAACTTCATCGTAACAGATTGTACTCCTCGGCCCATCATTATCTTGAGTCTTTCTTCTCTCACTTACTATACAGAAAATTTGCTTTGTCCTCACTGGCTGTTACATGTCTTCTTTCCAGGGATGAGCCAAATAAAAAACGTGGTGTTGTCCCTCTGTTTTTTGCAAGAAGGGAGGATGTGTGTGTGGGAGAGCCAAAAGGGGGAAGAGTTTTGTGTTGATGGGGACTGTGTGAGCAGATCCCAGAGATATCCTATATGTACCACTTTTGTACGTGTCCCAGTAGTGCTACAAAACATCAGCACCAATAACTACGGTGAAAGTCGGCCACACTGATTTGTGTATGAGTTTGTATTTAATTATCAACGTGTCTAACTAGGACATCATTCTAAATCGTGCTGACAAGAGAAACCTAGCTGTCGGGTTTCCTTCCAGTAGTTTTGGATATTTATTTTGTTATAACACAAGTGGCTCAGAGGTAGTCTATTTGTGAAGTGCAAACTTTAAACATATGGTTTCGGCTCCTCAGAACAAAGCTTGATTACAGATGACTGTTGGGTATTAGGTCCAGGGAACAGCACATGAAGGGCGTCTTTTTGTTCAATGCAAAGAGCGGCACTGAGGGAGTCCTGAGGACTTGTCAAGTTACAAACGAATATAAATAATAGTGACATGCACAATAGTAAGGTTTGTGCCGAGTGCCTCAGTCCATGCATATACCTTTCAAAACACTAACGGGTGCGCGATTGTTAGAAAATGATACTCTAAGTTACAGATCAAAGATTTGTGCCAGTGAAACCTGTCTTAACCTCATATCTCCCAGCTCCATGGCTTGCATATCCACACTGGAGGGAGAGGAGGCAAAATCCTTGCCCAAATATCTTTCTTTAAAGGTTCCTGTATTTGGAGCTTTAGAGTGAGCCAGGCCACCAAAAGCAGGCTCTGTACCCTCCCATCCACATTTTGTTGTGTGGTTGTTGTTGGTTGTTGTGGTTGTTGTTTGGCATACACTCACTACTAGAGTTGCACTATTCAGGGGTAATTCGTTTTCGAATGGCCATACATCACAAAGTAAAACAAAATCCACAAAAGAGTGATAATTTTATTGGCTAGCCAAAATTGTACACAAACACATGCATCAGAAGGCTTTTGAAAGTCTCCACTGGCTTCTGTCATCAGGCCATAAGATGTTTTAAAAAAACCATACATTGGTGGGGAAGTGATGCTAGGTTGGAGTCACAGGCCGCACAATTTTGTATTAGATGCTATCTCTGTAGGGTTTGGTTTAGAGGATCTCAATGCAAGGAGAGAGCCAATCCCCTCTTGGTTCATGTGGGAACCTAGAGAAAAGTACAGGAAAATCTATTCAGCCGACATTAAAGTAAAGTATTTGCAGAAACTATATAGAGTTGTTTCTTGACGTCAATGTGTGAGAGGACTAGAAGTGTGTTATGTTTGGATTTCATGGCCATTTCCAAATTTTGTGAATTGCTATAAAGGTAAGACAAAGACCATTTATTGCGTCTTGGAAGCGTTTAAAACAGTCATGATGTGAAGGTTCCTAATTCTTTGAAGAATTAAGCACCATGCATTCACCCAGCTTGTCAGAGTTGCAAAATATCTTGGCAACAATCTGAAATTTTTAAATAAAAATGGATGAGGGCCTCAACGCCCTATTCTAAAAATTAATTCTGTATTTGCTGATTGTGGTGGCAGTCAGATTTTTTTCAAAAAGTTCTGAAATCAAACTACAGACAATGCTTAGGGAGTACTACCTGGAGTGCTGTCTGAAACTTGCACACGTTTATTGAATAGAAAAACTAATTCGCCAGAGGTGTTTGCAGAGTAGCCATGTTGTAGCCTCTATATAAGAATTGCCACTTGATGTAATGTAAAAATGCACTGAACAGTACAGTCGGCCCTTGCTTATACACTGGATTCAAGCATCCACTGAATAATAATAATGAACTAATAATCAGACTAATAATAATAATAATAATGAATAACATAGTGTATTTATATACCTAGCCCCTTCCAATTTGACGGGATTTTGAGGTGGGTAACAAAAAATGAAAATACCACTATAACAACAATAAACACAACAAGACCCCACAAAACCCACGAAACACCACCATCCCTCCACACTATTAAAATTAAACATTAAACAAAAGTTTAAAAGATACATAACAACCAAAAAATTAAAAGACTACATCAAAATTAAAAACTAGACCACCACAAGTTAATGAAAAAATATAATAAAGGGCGTTTGGTTCAGTTGGGATTCTGTGACATTATCAATCGGGGAAGTGCACTGTCCACGACGAGCAAACGGTTTTTGTCGCCTTTTTAAAAGCCATGAGTGAGGGATAAAGAATTTTTGTGGGGGCGAATATACTCTTTCCAGTCACGTACATTCCAAGGTTTTTTTTTTTTTTTTGGAGCTCGAGTGGACCGAGTAAAGGCCCTCTGGGAGGTCACCCACACAGTCTGGTCTTTCTAGATTTGATAAGAAGGTTTTTTCCTGGCAGGCTAGCGGCGTGTTGCAGGAAGGACTTGTTATGGTGAGGAGTGCGTTCCCTTCAAGTAGACTGTGACCCAGGCCATGCTCATGGCTTTATAGTGTATACAACTAACACACTTGTACTGTGGACACCAGGAAGCTAATAGGCAAGCCAATGTTAGTGATGTTTAAAATAGGTATACAGTTAATATGGTCAAACCTAGATTTTCGCTGGTGCCTAACCAGTCTGGCTTGCCATGTTTTGGTATCACATTGGAGCTGTCCGAGACGTGGCACAAAAGGTTGCCCCATGTAGAGCGCTAGTGGCTAGAATCAAGGCGAAGAGTTTACGAGAGGCATGTACGACCGTTTTTTACAGGTCCGCGCTGCTCCAGGTCAGGGCGCAGACTGGCGTCGATCAGCCGAAGACTCGATAACAGTGCGCTCCTGGCTGCCGCCATCAAGTCTGTAGAACGACCAGTTGAAGCGGACACAACTCCCAGGAGCACGCCCCAAGCTGCGGTGACTGCGCAGTTCTTTACAGGGGGACAGGTGTAACCCCATCTCGCCTAGAAAGCAACCACTTCCATCTCCATCACCGTGGCATTGGGGGTTCCGACTATGCAGCAGTACCGCATCTTGTATTTGGATTCAGTCCGTCTAATCTATTCCCTCCTCTCGCAATCCCTTACTCTACAGCCACGGTTTGCCCTCAAAATGGTTCCCCCAAATAAGCCGGCATAAATTTCCCCAAATCATCCCCCAAAACTTGATTTTCTCCATTTTTTCACATCCAAGGAGCCACACACATTTTGCTATGTCCTTCTCTTTCCTCGGCCTGCGCTCCCACGGCTTTGGTTCTCATCGAGCTCTTGGCACCCCACCCCCAGTGCTACCCCGGGTCCCTGTCCCTCTCCCTTCTTTCCTCTCCTTCTTCCCCCTGCATTGCTCCTCCTCACCACACCCCCCATTTCACCCAACCAACCCCCACCCCCACATACCCCCCAGCTTTTGTTCCCACCCCCCTATCCCCGCTGCCTCACCACTCCCTTTCCCCCCTCCACTATTTCCCCCTTCCCCCCCCCCTATTCCCCCCGGCCTTCCCCCCTTCCACGCATTTAACCACTTACACGCCCCCTCCACCTCTCCACCACACACCCTCCTCCCCTCCTATCAACCTACCGGTGGCAGAGCAAGACGCTAACTATCGGCTTGTATCTACGCCTCAGTGGGGGGGGAGCCTTGCAGATACCTGGCCTGGCTACTATTATACTGAAGCCGGCACCCCACACTTTCAACATTGCTATGGCCTTTATTAATTATGTACTCTAGACGATATTGTTTGTTTATATGAAAAAAACAATCTTCCCACTGCCCCCATAAGCCTTTATACCAACACCAACTGCCTTCTAGGGCTTGGCGGAGGGATTCATGCACAACCACCCACGAGCACAATGTAGGCCAAAGAAGCCGGGCTTATTTTTTACGCAAACCCAGGGCAATAAGCAACAAGAACGTTACTTCACCTCACTCACCTACTCCTGTTGTTAACATGCTACTCACCTTGGGGCTAACACATGATCCAGGAAATTACCTCAACACATGCTGACTACAAAAACCCTCCCCCCCCCAACCAACCCCCCCCACACAAAAAAAACAAAAGCGACTTTAATGTTACATACCCTTATGAGATCTGGTTTTCTATTTCTGAGTTCTCTTACCTCTGGTGGATTTTGGAGGCACACGTCTTCCTCTTTCCTCTGGAATGGAGCTGGGCGATTGCAACTGGTTTTGGAGGGGGGACAGCCTAGGACCATATCCGGCTCAGGCCGCGCTTAGTCTATTGTGACTCCCACTCCTGTTGTAGCAAGTCTTGCTACCGTGGGAAAAACCGTGGGACCGTGCAAGAAGACTTTTAACATTAGCATGCAGCTCCTTTGGGCTGGCCAGGGCCACATTCATACATTCAGGTTCAACACCATGCGAGAGCATTGGGTCTCCACAAACTGCCAAACTGTGAGTTTTTAGAGTGCTATTTTCGCTACACGCCCACACAATGTCGTGTTCATCTCTCCTCTCTCCCATTCTCTCTACTCACTCTCTCTCCTCTCTCTCTCTCTCTCTGGGTTGCAAAATATATTTTGCCCCTAACTCATAAGATACTCTGTTATAAACCTGGTGCCATTTAAGGACTTTACATACATGAACTAACTAATGGACAGGTGTAGCTAATAACACAAATTAACACATATGTTGTAATGTTCCACTTGGTTTTTCTGTTGTTGATTTTAAGGTGTGGGATTATAGCTGTTACATCTTTACAGATCCCCGCACCTATTCCTTACGGTGTAGTGAACAGCTTGATGGGCTGCCATGACCAAATAAAATTACACCCATGTCTGGATCTGACCTACTAGGAGGTTAGTTGCAGTGACCTTTATGTAGTATATTAATCTGAGGGGACATGATCCACCCATCTGATGAATAAGTTTAAGCAGCTTCAGATTTGGCCGCTGTTCAGAGGAGCACTTTGGGAAATCCTGTGTGTGCCACCCTTAGTTCCATATTGAAAAGTAAGTCTTTACCAGATAAAGAAAAATAAAATCTTGATGGTATTTCAGGGGATGTGATTTATTTTAAAAAGTATATATTTTATATAACTATATAGGTAAGTTCTGCAGCTGTATTCAGTTCTCTAATCCTGATGGTTTACCATTCTCTGAATGTGTGCAAGCAAATTTATTTACCCGTCTTAAGACTGCTCTTCACATTCTGCAATCTCTGAAAGTAAATAGGATTCATATTGATAGTATTTTTAGGATTAGGGACTGTGTTTTCTGTAGCTTCACTTCTGTTGGTGCCCTGGAGATAATGGCCTTCTTGCATCATAAGCTTACAAAGCCATTGCTCATATAGAATATTAGTTTCAGTATGTAATTACCGTAATATTCATATAATCCTAGCAAACCCTGGGGTAATACCACACAACCAGCTGGTAGTTTCTATTGCACTTACTTTAAAATGTGTGAAGTTTTTCATCATCAGCTGTGAAAACATAGGTCAGGCCCAGAGAAAAAAAACAAACCTGAAACTAAAAATTGCATGAGTGGGAAAAACAGTGGATTTTGGCCATGTGTTACTTGTTTCCAGCCCAATAAAAGCTTTGGTCTTGACATTTACAAATTCATCTCTGTATATGGGCAGACCAAGAAACGGTGCACTGAAAAATGAGATTATGTTCCTCTTACCAGGTACAGAGTTATATCTCAGTTAATGAAAGTAAATATGTTTCTAGGTTTTACTTCTTTAACAGAAATTTTGGTATGAATGTAGAAGGAACAGGGATAGGTTCCTACACCAGGAAAAAAGAAGAGCAGTTCCCACCATGTTTCAGCATGCTTTTTATTCAAAAACTAACAATATTGTACATTGCAAATGAAACAACTAGGTCAGGTGAGCTTGCATGAGTAAACGAGATTTTGAAATTGCTACCAAAATGCTACCTAGAGTGATTTTTTTTTGTCTTTCAACGCCCCATTTTGGTGGCACACACTTTGTAGATCTTTGCTTTTTGAACAAAGTGCATCCTAAGATTGTATGCCTTCCCCAGGGCAATTTTGTGCCTCCACAGGGGCCTTTTATTTATTTTTTTTGCGATCCCTCCCCCTTTACCCCAAATGTGTTCTAGGGTGTAGGAGAGATTTCTGTCACACACACCCCTGAGCCAATGTAGGCCCAAGAGGGTGCTTTTTGAAATAGGAAGTAAGCAAGAAGTTACTTCCTCTCACTTTCTGTTGTTAAAATGTCCTCCGTGGGTCTAAAATGATCCAGGAAAGCCTCAAATGGTGAAATTTCTGCTGCACTGTATCTGAAGAAGATGTTTGAGGGCTAAATAATTATTAAACTATTTTGGCAGGAGCAGGAGTGGCGAAGGGGGTGCTATTATGGCCCTTCCAGAGTTGGCCACCTTTGCTTAGGTATAGAGGAAAATGTACAGATTCTATATCACTGGCCTAAAGTAAATTGCATCTTTTTACATTTCCTCTGGCTTTTGTGCATTGTGACAGAAGGGGCGTTTGACCTTTGACAATACTATTGTATTGCTACAAAAGTCTTTTAGACAACTAATAGCAAAAACTATTAGCACATGTAGCAATAAAATTGCAAGCCTTTTCAAACTTTGTTTTCTCATAATTTTTTTGTCTGCTGCTGGAGTTTACTGGAATTTTCTGTAAATTTTGTTTACATGTTGTGGCACTTGTCATATATAGCCCACTTGTCATATATAGCCCCCGCACACTCAGAACAACCAGGAATAACTTGTTGGAAATTCCACTTTCTAAATATGTTATTACTTCCCAGATGGCCTTCTCAGTAGCGGCCCCACACATCTGGAATAGTCTTCCCGACGAGCTCCGTCTTATCACCCCCCTGGAAACATTTAAAAAGAGGCTTAAAACCTTCCTCTTCTGTCAAGCCTTCCTCCCCCCCGGAAAATGAAGTCGTGTACACTGATCCCATTGACTCTCTACCTCACCCTATTGATTGATTGAATGATTGTTTTTAGATTGTATATTGTATTTAGTGCTCTTGGTTTTATCTATTTTATGATGTGTTTCATAATTGGTTTTAAACTCTATGTAAACCGCTTTGATCTTTTTGGAAAAGCGGTATACAGTGGTGCCTCGGGTTACGAAAGTAATTCGTTCCGCGGCCGCTTTCGTAACCCGAAAAGCCTTCGTAAGCCGAATTGCCATAGGCGCTAATGGGGAAAAGCCGCGTTTTGTGCGAAAAAGCGCCGAAAAGCACCAAAAATTTTCTTCGTAACCCGAAAATACATTCGTAACCCGGAACAATGATTTCTAATGGGATTTTTTCGTATCCCGAAAATTTCGTAACCTGGGTATTTCGTATCCCGAGGTACCACTGTATAAATAAAATTTATTATTATTATTATTATTATTATTATTATTATTATTAATGAAAAAATGAAATGCACAGATATAGGATGGGGGACACCTGGCTGAATGAAACTACGTGCGAAAGGGATCTTGGAGTCCAAGTAGACCATAAGTTGAATATGAGTCAACAGTGCGATGCAGCAGCTAACAAGGCCAATGCGATTTTAGGATGCATCAATAGAAGTATAGTGTCATTCTGCTTTGGTCAGGCCCCACCTGGAATACTGTGTCCAGTTCTGGGCACCACAATTAAAAAAGGACATTGAGAAACTGGAGCGTGTCCAAAGGAGGGCGACTAAAATGGTGAAAGGTCTGGAAACCATGCCCTATGAGGAATGACTTAGGGAGTTGGGGGTGTTTAGCCTGGAGAAGAGAAGGTTAAGAGGTGATTTGATAGCCCAATTTAAATATTTGAAGGGATGCCATGTTGAGGAGGGAGCAAGCTTGTTTTCTGCTGCTCCAGAGACTAGAACACGGAACAATGGATGCAAGCTCCAGGAAAAGAGATTCCACCTCAACATTAGGAGGAACTTCCTGACAGTAAGGGCTGTTCGACAGTGGAACAAACTCCCTCGTAGTGTAGTGGAGTCTCCTCCCTTAGAGGTCTTCAAGCAGAGGCTGGATGGCCATCTGTCGAGGATGCTTTGATTTGGATTTCCTGCATGGCAGGGGGTTGGACTGGATGGCCCTAGTGGTCTCTTCCAACTCTATGATTCTATGATTCTATAAAGTGTTTTAAGTCTAACTGGATATGTAGGTATTTTCAACTTCTGGTATACGTCTTTATTTTTCATATTGTATTTTTAATCATGGGTGAAAGATGGTAATAAAAATTGTTTAGAATAATTGCCATCCTAAAATGTTGTTGTGGCTTGTTCAAGCATGATAGAGGGGTGAGGGATAACTGAGTTTGATTATACATTTGGTGCCCCCAGCAACATAAAGCTCACTTGTCACTTCCTAGTTGGAAGTGAGGAAAAGGTGGAGCAAAGGAAGCAATGCACAGAGTCGATCATGTTTATGTTGAAATAATCTAGTTACTCTTCAGGGTGCTACAAGACTTACTTTCCCCCCTTTGATAAAGTCAGTTGCTTTAGTTTGATCATTAATTTTGGGGTGGGGAGGCCTTAAGTAATATTAATTTATCAATGCCAATTTCTTATCAAAGTATAAATAATATATTATTACAGCCATCCCACTTCCCAAATGTTCAATGTATGATCATTAAAAAACTGGATTTTGCTCTTCCCTCAGTCTTTTCTGTTTCCATTTTCAACATGTCAGAGCCTTTGGCATCCACTGTGGTTTGGTTCCATGCCCCCTGCATGGGTGCCAAAATCCATGGATATTCAAGCCCCATTAAATACAGTGGCATAGTAAAATGGTGTCCCTTATATAAAATGGCAAAAACAAGGTTTGCTATTCGGAATTTATATTATTTTTGAATTTTTTCAAGCTGTAGATGATTGAATCTCTGGATATGGAGGACTGACTGTATAAGGCACTAGATACCTTAAAGTCTCCACATAATTTCTGAGAGCATAATCTAGGAATGTTTGGGTACTACATAATAACTGAGCTGTTACAGTGCCAAGACTAGTGCTGTCACAGACTTGCTAGTTATATTATCCCAGCTGCTTCTGCTGTTTGTCTAGTAAAACAATAAATCCACAGTTAGCTGGCTTAGAGGTACTGTGATGGAAAACTTTGGGGATTTGGTTTACTTTGCTGAAGTTGGTTGGAACCAGCATGGTGTAGTGGTCTGAGTGCTGGACTATGACTCTGGAGACCAGAGTTCAAATTCCAGCTTGGCTATGTAAATCTATTAGGCAAATCACACACTCACAGCCTTAGAATGGCAATGGCAACCCCCCTCTGAAGAAACTTGCCAAGAAAGCACCATGCACACAACAACCACCCCAAATAACAGAACGCCCTTAGGACTAGGTAACAAGATTCACTTTCATTTAGAATAAACCCAATGTGAATTTTCTCCATTATCTGCACTGTGAAACATCCACACTCTTTTTCATCCTACGCTGCAGTTAGACATGTGAAGACCAAGAGGGAAATGAATAAGGAAAGAAAAGAAAGATCCCGTTTTTCCCTCCCCAAAGCCTCTTCCCCTGAAACATGGGGGGTGGGGGTGGATTA
>NC_056523.1:166207498-166210885 GCF_019175285.1 Sceloporus undulatus
GTTGTCTAAAAGACTTTTGTAGCAATACAATAGTATTGTCAAAGGTCTCTAATAAACTCCCTTCTGTCACAATGCACAAAAGCCAGGAGGAAATGTAAAAAGATGCAATTTACTTTAGGCCAGTGATATAGAATCTGTACATTTTCCTCTATACCTAATGCAAAGGTGGCCAACTCTGGAAGGGCCATAATAGCACCCCTTCGCCATACCTGCTCCTGCCACAAATAGTTTAATAATTATTTAGCCCTCAAACATCTTCTTCAGATACAGCAGGAATTTCACCATTTGAGGCTTTCCTGGATCATTTTAGACCCACGGGAGGACATTTTAACAACAGAAAGTGAGAGGAAGTAACTTCTTGCTTACTTCCTATTTCAAAAAAGCACCCTCTTGGGCCTACATTGGCTCAGGGGTGTGTGTGACAGAAATCTCTCCTACACCCTAGAACACATTTGGGGTAAAAGGGGGAGGGATCGCAAAAAAATAAATAAAAGGCCCTTGTGGAGGCACAAAAATTGCCCTGGGGAAGGCATACAATCTATGGGATGCACTTTGTTCAAAAAGCAAAGATCTACAAGTGTTGCCACCAAAATGGAATTCATAAGAATAGTGGGGGCTGTTGAAAGACAAAAAAAAATCACTCTAGGATGCATTTTGGTAGCAGATTTCAAAATCTCTGTTTACTCATGCAAGGCTCACCTGACCTAGTTGTTTCATTTTGCATGTACATATTGTTAGTTTTGAATAAAAAGCATGCTGAAACATGGTGGAACTGCTCTTCTTTTTTCTGGTGTAGGAACCTATCCCTGTTCCTTCTACATTCAGTACCAAAATTTCTGTTAAAGAAGTAAAACCTAGAAACATATTTACTTCATTAACTGAGATATACTCTGTACCTGTAATAGAGACATAATGTTTATAAACCATTTAAAATATTATCCTTCACTTTCAGAACTTTCTTAACTTGGTATTTTAAAAGACATCTGGGCAAAGTCAAAAGAGTACAGTACTCTTAAAATCTAGGTCTCATTTTTCAGTGCACCTTTTCTTGTCTGCCCATATACAGAGATGAATTTGTAAATGTCAAGACCAAAGCTTTTATTGGGCTGGAAACAAGTAACACATGGCAAAATCCACTGTTTTCCCAACTCATGCAATTTTTTAGTTTCAGGTTTGTTTTTTTTCTGGGCCTGACCTAGTTTTCACAGCTGATGATGAAAAACTTCACATTTTAAAGTAAGTGCAATAGAAACTACCAGCTGTTGTGTGGTATACCCCAGGTTTGCTAGGATTATATGAATATTACGGTAATTACATGAAACTAATATTCATATTAGCAATGGCTTTGTAGCTTATGATGCAAGAAGGCCATTATCTCCAGGGCACCAACAGAAGTGAAGCTACAGAAACACAGTCTAATCCTAAAAATACTATCAATATGAATCCTATTTACTTTCAGAGATTGCAGATGTGAAGCAGTCTTAAGACGGGTAAATAAATTGCTTGCACACATTCAGAGAGATGGTAAACCATCAGGATTAGAGAACTGAATACAGCTGCAGAACTTACCTATATAGTTATATAAAATATATACTTTTAAAATAAATCACATCCCCTGAAAAGTACCATCAAGATTTTATTTCTTTATCTGGTAAAGACTTACTTTCAATATGGAACTAAGGTGGCACACACAGGATTTCCCAAAGTGTCTCCTCTGAACAGGGCCAAATCTGAAGCTGCTAAACTTCATCAGATGGGTGGATCATGTCCCCTCAGATTAATATACTACAATAAAGGTCACTCAACTAACCTCTAGTAGGTCAGATCCAGACATGGGTGTAATTTTTATTTGGTCATGGCAGCCCATCAAGCTGTTCACACACCTGTAAGGAATAGGTGCGGGGATGCTGTAAAGATGTAACAGCTATATCCCACACCTTAAAATCACACAGAAAACCAAGTGCAACATTACAACATATGTGTTAATTTGTGTGTTATGCTACACCTGTCCATTAGTATTTCATGTATGTAAAGTCCTTAAATGGCACCAGGTTTATAACAGAGTCTTATGAGTTAGGGGCAAAATATATTTGCAACCCAGAGAGAGAGAGAGAGAAAGAGAATGAACACACACTGTAGGCAAAATACACTCAAAACTCACAGTTGGCAGTTTGGAGAACCCAATGGCTCCCATGGTGGTGAACCCTGGCTCATCCCAAAGGAGCTGCATGCTAATGTAAAAAGCTTCTTCACTCCCACTGTGTTTTCCCCACTAGCAAGACTGGCTACAACAGGAGTGGGAGTCACAAAGACTAAGCCTGCCTGAGGCCTCCTAGGCTGTCCCCCCTCCAGCATCATCCCCAGCTCCAAATCCAGAAGAAAGAGGAGACTTGTGCCTCCAAAATCCACCAGAGGGAAAGACTCAGAAAGAAAAAACCAGATCTCAGAAGGTTATGAACATTAAATCCTTTTTTTTGGGGGGGGGGGGGGGGAGGTTTTGTATTCAAGCATGTTTTGAGGACTTCCTGGATCATTTTAGACCCAAGGGAGGACATTTTAACAACAGGAAGTGAGAGGAAGTAACTTCTTGCTTATTTCCTGTTTCAAAAAAAAAAGCCCTCTCTTGGCCTACATTGGCTCAGGGGTGTGTGCAGAAACCCTCCTGCAAGCCCTAGAAGGCATTTGGGGGTAAAAGCAGTATGGGGGCAGGGAAATTTCAAAAACAAACAAACTCAGAGACATAATAATAAAGCCATAGCAATGGGAAGGCCTTCCCAGAATAGATCCTGGCCATGTAACGCTCCCCCCCCCACAGTCATATACAAGCGAAGACGCTGCCCACCGTTATTTTATTATTGTAGTATTGTTTTTAGATTTTTATTGTCTGTAATTTTAATAGCTGGAATTGTTTAATCCTTTTTTAAGGGGGGGATTGTATATATTGTATTTTTTAAAGGTTGTATGCCGCTTTGATTGTGGAAACAAAAAGCGGGATATAAATGAAAGTTTTTATTATTAGCAATGTCATTTAAGAAGGAGAGAAAGAGAAGGGAGGATGTACAGTGGACCCTTGTTATACACTGGGGTTTGGTTCCAAGATCTCTATGGATAACAAAATCCGTGGATGCTCAAGTCCTATGAAATATAATGACATAGCAAAATGTGTGTCCCTTATTTAAAAAATGGAAAATCAAGGTTTGATATTTGAAATTTATCCTTCTTTTGAACATTTTCAAACCGTGGATAGTAATGGATTGGATGAGGGAAAATAGACTTAAGCTGAATCCAAATAAAATGCAGGTACTCGTGATAGGTAACCCCAATCCAGGTATGGAGATAAGTTCGCCAGTTCTAGATGGGGTTACACTTCCCCTGAAAGACTGCATC
>NC_056523.1:166210910-166312151 GCF_019175285.1 Sceloporus undulatus
GTTTGTATTCAAGCCTGTTTTGAGGACTTCCTGGATCATTTTAGACCCAAGGGAGGACATTTTAACAAACGGAAGTGAGAGGAAGTAACTTCTTGCTTATTTCCTGTTTCAAAAAAAAAAAGCCTCTCTTGGCCTACATTGGCTCGGGGTGTGGTCAGAAACCCTCCTGCAAGCCCTAGAAGGCATTTGGGGGTAAAAGCAGTATGGGGGCAGGGAAATTGCAAAAACAAAACAAACTCAGGACATAATAATACAGCCATAGCAATGGGAAGGCCTTCCCAGAATAGATCCCGGCCATGTAACGCTCCCCCCCCCACAGTCATATACAAGCGAAGCTGCCCCCCGTTATTTATTATTGTAGTATTGTTTTTAGATTTTTATTGGCTGTATTTAATAGCTGGAAATTGTTAATCCTTTTTTAAGGGGGGGGATTTTATATATGTATTTTTTTAAAGGTTGTATGCCGCTTTGATTGTGGAAAACAAAAAAGCGGGGATATAAATGAAAGTTTTTATTATTAGCAATGTCATTTAAGAAGGAGGAGAAAGGAGAAGGGAGGATTGTACAGTGGACCCTTGTTATACACTTGGGTTTGGTTCCAAGATCTCTAGGATAAACAAATCCGTGGATGCTCAAGTCCTATGAAATTTAATGACATAGCCAATAATGTGTGTCACTTATAAAAAATGGAAAATCAAGGTTTGATATTTGAAATTTATCCTTCTTTTGAACATTTTCAAACCGTGGATAGTAATGGATAGGATGAGGGAAAATAGACTTAAGCTGAATCCAAATAAAATGCAGGTACTCGTGATAGGTAACCCCAATCCAGGTATGGAGATAAGTTCGCCAGTTCTAGATGGGGTTACACTTCCCCTGAAAGACTGCATCCGCAGCTTGGGGGTGCTCCTGGATTTGTCGCTTCAACTGTCTTCTCAGATTGATGCGGCAGCCAGGAGCGCCTGTTATCAGCTTCGACTGATACGCCAGTTGCGCCCCTACCTGGAGCAGCGGGATCTAGAAACGGCTGTACATGCTCTAGTAACCTCTCGCCTTGATTTCTGCAATGTGCTCTACATGGGGCAACCTTTGTGCCACGTCCGGAAGCTCCAATTGATACAAAACATGGCAGCCAGACTGGTCACCAGAAAATCTAGGTTTGACCGAATTACACCTATTCTAAAGTTATTACACAGGCTGCCTATTAGCTTCCAGGCTCAGTACAAGGTGTTGGTTATCACCTATAAAGCCCTACATGGCCTGAGAACAGCCTACTTGAAGGAATGCCTCCTCCCATACAATCCTTCCCATACACTCCGATCCTCTGGGAAAAACCTCTTACAATCTAGAAAGACCAGACTGGTGGTGACCTCCCAGAGGGCCTTTTCTGTCACTGCTCCAAAAACTTGGAATGACCTGCCGGAAGAGATTCGCCAATTATCCTCACTCAGGGCTTTTAAAAAGGCGACAAAAACCTTTCTCTTCTGGCAGGCCTTCCCCGATTGATAATGTCCAGAACCAACTGAACCGCCCTTTTATTATTTTTCTTACTTGTGGTGGTTAGTTTTTAATTTTGATGTAGTTTTTAATTTTGTTATGTACTTTTTAAACTTTTTTTAATGTTTAATTTTATAGTTGGGAGGGAGGGTTGGGTCGGGGTTTTGTGGGGCTTGTTGTTTTTATTGTTGTATATTGTATTTTCTTTTTTGTTACCCACCTCAATCCTCAATTGGAAGGGGCAGGATATAAATAAATATTATTATTATTATTATTATTATTATTATTATTATTATTATTATTATTATTAGTGGATGCTTGAATCCATGTATAAGAAGGGCCGACTGTATGTTATTGCATTTTACATTACATAAGTGGCAATTTATATAGCTAAACATGGCTACCTACAAACACCTCTGGCATAGTTTTCTATTCAAAAATGTGCAATGTTTCAGACAGCACTCAGAGTACTCCCTAAGCATTTTCTGTAGTTTGATTTCAGAACTTTTTGAAAAAATCTGACTGCCACCAAATCAGCAAATACAGAATTAATTTTTAGAATAGGGCTTGAGCATCATTTTTTTTAAAAAAGTTTCAAGATATTTGCAACTCTGAAAAGCTGGTGAATGATGGTGCTTATTCTTCAAAGAATTAGGACCTTCACATATGACTGTTTAACCTTCCAAGCGCATAAATGGTTTGTCTACTTTATAGCAATTACAAATTTGGAAATGGCCATGAATCCAAACATAACAACTTCTAGTCCCTCAACACATGAAGCAAGAAACAACTCTATATGTTTCTGCAATACTTTACTTTAATGCTGCTAATAGATTTTGCTGTCTTTTCTCTAGGTCCCCACATGACCAAGAGGGGATTGGCCTCTCCTTGCATTGAGATCCCTCTAAACCAACTACAGAGATAGCATCTAATACAAAATTGAGGCCTGTGACTCCAACATCATCACTTCCCCACCTGTATGGTTTTTTAAAACATCTTATGCCTGATGAAGAAGCCAGTGGAGCTTCAAAAGCTTCTATGATGTGTTTGTACATTTTGGCTAGCCAATAAAATTATCACTCTTTTGTGGATTTTGTTTTATTTTGATGTATGGCCATTACAATTACCCCTGAATATGAACTCTATATTGAGTGTATGCCACAACAACAACAACAACAACAACAACAAAACTGGGGATGGGAGGGGACAGCCTGCTGGTGCCTGGCTCACTAAAGCTCCAAATACAGAACCTTTAAAGAAAGATTTGGGCAAGATTTTCCTCTTCCCTCAGTTGAGCAACCATGGAGCTGGAGAATGGGTTAAGAAGGTTCACTGGCACAAATCTTGATCTTACTTAGAGAATTTTCTAACAATACCCGTTAGTGTTGAAAGGTATATGCATGACTGACCACTGACAAACCTTACTATTTGCATGTACTATATTTATATTTCTGTTAATGACAGCCTAGACTCCCCTATGCCCTCTCTTGCATGAAAAAAACCCCTTCTGTCCCTGGAAATACAACAGTCATCTGTAATCAAGCTGTTCTAGCAAACATTTAAATTTGCCTTCACAAATAGCTACCTTGAGCCACTGTGTTAACAAAATAAAATCCAAAACTCTGGAAGGAAACCAGCAGCTAGGTTTCCTTTTGCACACATTTAGAATGATGTCCTGATACACGTTATAATTAAATACAAACTCATCACAAATCAGTTGGCAGCTTTACCTATTATGGTGCTGATGTTTTAGCCAACTGGACAGTACAAAAGTGTACATATAGATCTCTGGGATCTCTCACACAGTCCCATCACACAAACTCTTCCCCCTTTTGGCTCTCCCACTACACATCCTCCCTTCTTTGCAAAAAACAGAGGGGACAACACCCACTGTTTTTATTTGGCTCAATTCCCTGGGAAAGAAATGCATGTAACAGCCAGTGAGGACAAAGCAAATTTATCTGTATAGTAAGATGAGAGAAAGAAAGACTCAAGATAATGATGGGCCGAAGGAGTACAATCTGTTACGATGAAGTTGAAACATCTATGTTTCAGAGCAAAATTTGGGGAAAGTACTGTATGTTACAAGTAGTCCTTGTGAAAAATGGAACATATTCCCACCAGACTTCCAAGGCTCCTGGAAACTCAGCCATCCATTCCTATGTGATAGTTTTGTTCCACCCTCCCAGTCCCCAGTTAGTTAACAGCAGTGTCTTGATGGTGCTTGCCCTAAAACAAATCTCTAAAACCGAGATAAATATATTCAGGGGTATCCTTTTAGATGTATAGCAAAGGCCAAGTATGAACTCATTTTGGCCTGGTGCACTTGTGATGGCCGAGTGCGCCAGTGACGTCACAAGCACTCCGCAAGGTACGGACACTAAGCATCCATCACGTCAAAATGGCGGCGCCCATCTGTACACGGCACCACCATTTTGACATACGGAATACATGCTAGGGTTGCGGGACGTCTGTAAGCGACACCCCGAGGCAACCCTAGTAAGTATTCCTTATGTGCTAAAAGGCCCATCTGTACTGGGCCTTAGTTTAATATCAAGCATGAACAAGGCCTATCCCCTTCATACATATCAGGTTTTATATAGTGTTACCACCCTAAATCATAGAATCATAGAGTTGGAAGAGATCAAAAGAGCCATCCAGTCCAACCTCCTGCCATGCAGGAAATCTAAATCAAAGCATCCCTGACAGATGGCCATCCAGCCTCTGTTTGAAGACCTCAAAGGAAGGAGACTCCACCACTCTCCGAGGAAGGAGTGTGTTCCACTGTCGAACAGCCCTTACTGTCAGGAAGTTCCTCCTAATGTTGAGATGGAATCTCTTTTCCTGCAGCTTGGATCCATTGCTCCGGGTCCTGTTCTCTGGAGCAGCAGAAAACAAGCTTGCTCCCTCCTCAATATGACATCCCATCAAATATTTAAACAGGGCTATCATATCATCCCTTAACCTCCTCTTCTCCAGGCTAAACATACCCAGCTTGCTAAGGCATCAGGTTATTAGTAAATGAAGTAAGACGTTGAATATGTTATAAAAGTAAAATTTCAAATACACTCATAGATCATGTTTGCTGGAAAAGGGATTGAGAGCAAAATGCAATACAAAGTTACATCACCTTCTATCCCCACCAACAGACAGCTAGCAAGAAAGCCAGATGGACAAAGGCCCCCTTTGACCTGCACTTATTTCTTCCCAGAAGAAAATAGTTTTATCAGCTGGCACTCAACTCATGCCAAAGCATGTCAAAGCAGAAGTTCTAATGTCTAAAATTTAACAGCTACTGCAGAACATGATCACCATAAATGATGAAGCACAATTGTTTTTTAAAAGCCCCAACATTTTTATATTCTATCATTATAATCTATCATATTTTATCTTCTATAGTCCATGTTCCACCTCAAAGTCCTTGAGTGGATAAAAATAACGGAATTAGGCTGGAGACAGGTGATTAACTGAAGAACTGTCTGCTCTAGCAAGATTGTACAGTTTTGGGATTTATTTATTTATTAAACCTAACCCAAGCTCAACATTCTTCCAGACTCCTTGGCAGGTGACATAGCCTTCATTTTGCACAATCCCAAATAACCTCTAATCTTAGAACCATGCTTTAAAAGCAGAGGAATTCAGCTATCTAATATGTGTTGATGTACAAATCTGGTTCAAGTGAACTGTTATACCAATCTGGCTCATTTGTATATGGTATTTTATTTCTTTTGTCAGTAGCAGGACAAATTAAACCTTGGGATCAGCACCAATTCTCAGTTCGGCACAAAGATAAAATTGGGTAATCCTGTGTAAACCACCTTGAACATAGTATACACAATATATCACAAATAATTTTCTCCGTTTTTAAAAAAATTAAAAGCAAACATATATATTTTCAACAGAGTGACTTGGTTCCTAAGTTGCTCTTCCATTCAGGCAAATGAAAAGGTGATCGCCAACCTTCCCTCCATCTGCAGTCTCTTCCACTATATTTACTTATCATTCCTATGCACACCCTTGACTCTGAGAAGGAAATATTCAGAGGGTACAAGGGTCTGTGGAATCAAAATAAACCACAGGAAAACTCTGGTCCTGAATAGACAGGCCAAAATAAAGCTGCTTCGGGTCACTTTGGAGGTATGCTGTTTAAATGACACACGCATCTTAAGAGGCCAGAAGCTGCACCAAAGCTGTACTCCAGTCCTTAGGACAAGCATGGCTTTGGCATGGCTTCCGGCCTCTTAGGATGCATGCATCCTTTAAACAGCATACCTCCAAAGTGACCCAAATCAGCTTTATTTTCACCTGTCTGTTCAGGCCCTCTGTTCTGCTAACATGCACTCAAGCATGTAAAGTCAAGACAGTATGTTGTATGTTGCTAATGTCACACAAGAAAGTAAATTTAGCATTAAATAGATGCATCTCATCATTTAGAAAGAAGAAAAACACAGAGTTCTTTTTTTTTAGGACCATGGCTTCAGCTAAATGAATATAAACATTAAAGACTAACAAAACCTATTGACACTCAATAGTAAATATCAAACAGTGGTCCTAAATTAGGGATCTTCACTATTACAGGTTGAGTCTCCCTTACCCAAAATGCTTGAAACCCAAAGTGTTTTGGATTTTGGAATTTTTCAGATTTTGGAATATTTGCATATATATGATGAGATATCTTGGAGAAGGGGACCCAAGTCCAAACATGAAATTTATTTACGTTCCTTATACACCTTATATGCGTATCCTGAAAGTAATTCTATACTTAATATGTTAATAATTAAGTGCATGAAGCAAAGTTTGTGTAAACTGAATCATCAGAAAAGCAAAGGTGTCACTATCGCAGCCACCTGTGTGGACAATTTTGGAGGATTTTGGAATTCCAGATAAGAGGTACACAACTTGTATTAAAAAGGAACCCAGAAACATCCTTAGTCTAATAGCAACAAGGCTGTTAGCCAATATTAGAGCAAATTCACACTATACACTTATATAGTGCTATAATTCCCCTATAATTGCCATGGCAACTTCCTGGGATTTTTGTCTAGGGAAGGGTACTTAAATTTCTTAGCCAGAGAGTTCTACTGCCTCCCCAAACAACAAATTAAAGGATTCCATATGTTATCATGTATTAATTAAAATGGAATATCATATTTATACCTGTGTGCTTTCAATGGGCCCTTAGACGCCAGTATTTCTAGCATCCTGCTCACATCACTCACCTTTGTGGTACAAAAAAAAAAGAGGCTTAGGTAGGCACCAGGTTATAATAGAGTGGAAAAGGAAATGAGATATCAGTATAATTCAGGAATATAACATTGGCGCCTTACAGACGGGCCTAAGCGGCGCTGTCGTTGCGCCAGGAATACGCACGAGGGGCGGTGCTTCTGGACACGCCTTGCCCCTCGCGCGTATTCCGTACGGCAAGATGGTGGCCTCCCTATACAGACGGGCGCGGCCATCTTGACGTAACGGACGCACAGCGTCCGGACGTCTAAACCTGGAAGAGTCGTCGCGAGTGCGCGCTTTGGCACTTGCGACGGCTCTTCTGGGTTGCCGGAAGGAGCGCGATTTTCGCGCTCCTTTTTTACAGCACAGGGGAGTCGCGCGGTTTGGCTGCAGTGGCTTCCCCGCGCTGCAACCGGCAGCGGCCCAAGACCGCCCCCTTTGGGCGGTCTGTAACGGGCCTGAGAATCTACATAAGGGTCAGGGAAATAGAAAAACCAAGAGGAAAAAAACAGACATTCAAAACAATTCACCAAATGGCAGGGAGAAAGCCAAAACTAGTTGATATACGAGGAATGTACAATATTCTCAGATTAATCAGTGTACAAAGGGAGGATATACGAACTAATAAACAATTAGTGTCAAATTAATTACATTTTCTGGATATTACAATGCACTCCTTTACAGCAATACAGTGTCTGAGACATATTGATTTCCTTCTGTTTACAAAACAAATTTTTAAAAGACTTTAAAAAACCTACTAATCTATTTCTTCTTTGTATTCCTTCAAACAGTAAAACCAGCTGATACTGCTGATTGGGTGAATGATATACACATAATAGTTCAAATCCTAATATAGCCACGGGCAAACTGCACAAGCCATCCCTACAGATTTAGTTCAAACCAGAATGAAATTTTGTTATCAGTGGTTCTTGATACATAAGCAGCACGAGAATAAACCGCAGTATATTTAAAAAATAATTTATAAATGAATTTTATGAAGATGTCAATGAGAAGTCCCAACAAGAATCCTAAAAACATTTGCCAGAATAATAATTATTATATAATATCAAAGCACATTCACTGTTCAGTTCACCTACTGAACCACCAAAAGCAAAGTGGAAAAATATGTTACCAAGGGTTGTCATAGTCCAAGTATTAGAAGAACACCAAAGAGAGGGTTTCACCTTGTCTGTGCAGCAGTTCCATACAGAGATTATTGCAGTAGTCAATCCTTGAGGTAATCAAGCCATAGTTGGTTAAAGATAAAACTTTGTCAGAGAAAACTGTACTGTACCAAGATGGTTCAATTATCTATACTGATGAAAAGCACTCCATGCCCTGCCACCGCTTCACAATTCAATGGCAATTGATCCCTAACTATACATCTAACCATTTCAGAGATGTAACTGTCACAAAAATTACCATATGATGATTAGCCCACCACCGTAATGTTTGTCTTGTCAAGAATTAAGTGTTACTAGCTCTCAATTAGTCCATAATCCTAAATAGGCATTCAATCAAAGGCTAAACTACTGCTCCTAGATTTAATGAAAATTGGATGGGGGAAGAGAACAGGGTTGTGCATCATCAACAGATTGATGACACTGATCTCCAAAATGACAAACAATTTATTTCAGCAGCTCAATACTGATATTGAAGACCATAAGGAAAAAAGATAAAGCAACAGTGGCCTCACAGGTAGGCGTGCCTTTTCCTCACCCTTGATTGCAGATGGAATATAATTCTGATTCAGCCAGAATCAGAATTATACTCCATCTGCAATCAAAAGTGACACACTAAGGTAAACAATGTGGGCTTTCTCCCATACCTTGCCTGCAGTGTCATCTTGTACTGAAAGTTGACCTCAACCCCCAAATCCTACAGCTGTCTAACTTTAGTTCATTGTAGGAATTAGGCCTTTAAACAATTTTATAAATCTCTAAGACTCAGGAGTGGACAGATCACTGCCTCTCCTCCAAATGTTTATTACTCCAGCTAGGAAGAATATATTTAACCTGGTCTGATCAGGTTTCATGAGTTAAAAAGGAGAAAGAAACAAGTGGTGGGTTTATATAGGGTTTATGTGACCTGGTTGTTTCATTTCATTTGTATATATTATTAGTTTGGGATTAAAAGTTTGCTGAAAGACATTGTACATTTTTTGTGTGGTATAGGAATCTATCCCTAGTCTTTAAATGTTATTTCTGCCTCTGGAGCTATATTTTCCATCTGCTTTTTAACTGAGGTATACTGGGACTAAGAAAGACTCCATATCATCACTAAACAACCACCAGTTCAACTGAATTAGTACTCTCTTAAACAACATTACATCTGAAAGACAAGGTCACACTTGGTCCTGGGAGATTCAAGTGCCATCTTTAACTCAAATCTACTGAGAAGTTTTGAGCAAGTCACATTTTCTCAGGTTCAGTTCCCCATATGTAAAATGACACCCAACAGGATGTTGTACCAGTGAAAACAGATTAGAGAACACATTGTTGCTGTGGTCGTTGTTGTGTGCCTTCAAATCATTTCCAATTTATGGCAATACTAAAGTGACCCGATCATTGGGTTTTCTGGGGCTGAGTATGTGAGTCACTCAATGGGTTTCCATGGCTGAGCATGGACTCGAACCCCAATATCCAAAGTTCTGATCCTACATTCAAATCACTACATCACAGAAAACTGTACTTGTCTTAAGTACTGTATTATGGAACCAGATTAGCGGTATTGGCAACTCAATGCATCTTAACTGGAAAAAAAGAAGATTATCCTGGGATGGACAATGTTTAAATACTCAGACCTTGCCATTTTGCCACAGGCTAAAATTATGGGTAGCAACTGATGAGTCACAAGTGTAAACTGAACATCAAACCAGAGCCAATATCCCGTAGTCAGAGAAGCCTACATGTCCAGGCCTAACACAAATGCCCTGCAACTTAAGGAGTTGATTTTCTACAACTGGAGCCAAAAATCCCTTCTGAAGAGTCCTGTTCAATCAGTGTAAGGTGGTAACACCAGCTAATCCTGCTCTGCTTGCACAATGAGACCCTTTCTACTCCCCTCTCCCCCCTTTGTCCCTCTCCCCCCTTAGAACACTGAATCATTGACTATCTAACAAAGGCATAATTGCAACAATAGAGAAATTATAGAAAAGCATCACGTACTGGTTGAAAAGCTGAAGCAATCTGCAAAACAAAAGGCTCCAAACACATCAGGACTGTGTACAAAATACCTGTAATATTTACAAGGTCAACTGTATTTTAGGAATCTACAAAGGCAGATTTCAGACATGTCCTACTGCAGCTGCTACACATGGAACAGATGTCTTATCGGCTCTGAAGGATGGTTCAAACAAGGAATGGCCCAAAAACCACAAGCAGTCCACCAAGACTGACTTTGTACGTTTTCAAACCCCACCTTATCCGATTCCTTTGACTACCCTTTTCCTGGCCAAAAAACGGGGTGAACTACCAAAACTTCCAGAAGCAGCAAGTCATTTTTTAATCAAAGTGAACAGGTTTTGCACACAGTTTTCTTTGGGTTTTCAGGGCAATGTAGTTGCGTTCTGGAAGAACTTACTCCTGACATTTTGCCTGCATCTTTCGTTGGCATCTTCAGAGGGTGGTAGCATAGAAATGTGGTGTGCGTGTGTTTGTACACATGTACACACCTTGGTTGGGAGGAAGTGATTTACATGTTAATCTGTGTGTTGGTCTACTGTTGAATGCAAGGCCTCAGGGTCGAATTGGCAATCCATTATCTAAAAGAGACACACATCCACTTAGGAGCAAGAAGACAGGCTATTGCACAGACATCCAAACTGGCCATCTTATGCTGTTATTATTAAGGGTGATTTTAGAAGCATCTTTATCAAACAAGTGTCACTTTATATGCTATTAAAAGTCTGTTTAACTCTTGTCATTCTGATAGGCATTACTGAGTACAGACTCAATTTGGCAAAACAGAAAAAGAAACATTTATCTTTAAATTTCATATTTTTTCCTCATGTTTTTTCCTTGAGCACTTCAGCCTAAATGACCCCAATGCTACTGCTAACTTACATTTCTCACTCAAATTCTTTCATGATGCCATTGTCTCCACAGTGCAATGTAAGAGTATGCTCTACATTACTAGCTAAGAATGTTTAAAGAGGCCACCAAAAGGGAGCAGGATGGGAACACAATTCATGAAGAAATCCACACTGGTTGCTGTATATAAGGCCCCTGAATTTAGCTTGGGATATGCACTATTACAACATACTCAGCCTAACAATGAACCCAATTATGTCTGCTTGAATACAAAAACATCCTAAACCCATAAAACAGTGATACCTTTACTGGAACAACCAAAATGCATGAAATGCATGATGCAAGCTTTTAAGAGAATCATAGAGTTGGAAGAGACCTCAAAGGCCATCCAGTCCAAACCCCTGCCATGCAGGAACTCACAATCAACGCATCCCTGACAGATGGCCATCCAGCCTCTGTTTAAAGACCTTCAAGGAAGGAGACTCCACCAGCCACTGTATAACAGCTCTTACTGTCAGGAAGTTCTTCCTAATGTTGAGGTGGAATCTCTTTTCCTGTAGCTTGCATCCATTGTTCCGGGTCCTGTTCTCTGGAGCAGCAGAAAACAGCAGCTTTTGAAGCGCTGCTTACTTCTTCATCAGGCAAAGTTGTTAAAAAATATATTGATGTTAGAGTTACAAGTCTACACTTTGTCAAGATATTGATGGTGTTGATCCCAGCATGCAGAGATATCTATGTAGGCAGAGGCCACTCCTTTCATTTGGCATCGTGGGTGCTGGAAGGCAAAAACTCTTAAAGTCCAGGAATTAAATTTTAGATTCCATTAGCGAGACAAAAAGATACTCCCTTCGAGATCCAGGTGGCCTATCTCCTTTGCAAGGATACCTGCCCCTTTCTCAAGAAACCCTTGAGCTGCTGGATTTGGCAAGGTTTTAGATGCTGTTTAGGTAAAACACACAAATGCATAATTGCAATGCAGCTGTTTCCAATTTAGCATCCTCAAGATGACCGATTACAATTCCACGTCATACCCAACCAGAATGGCCTATGATAGCTGTGGGTAATGAGTACAGCATCAGGAGGGCAGCAAACTAGGGAAAAGCTATTGCAACAGAACAAAAATAAATCTATTCTGATTCGAAGAGAACAGATAACTTTGGTAAAAGCCTTCTTCTTCTTGTACTTTAAGGTGAACCTATCATGGGGTTCTCTTGGGATGAGAATGTGCAAGACTTGCCCAAGGTCACCCATGGGTTTTTTTGATTGAGCAAGGAATTGAACCCTGATCTCACTCACACCACACTGACCCAAAATACTTCTCCCCAAATTCCTGAAAAGCAATTTTGTCCCCACCTCCTAAAAATGAGATGTACTGGAGATCAGTGAAAGAAAAATGTGTGTATGGGAATTATATGAAGACATGAATCCAGATGCGTCCTTGACACGGAGGTGTTTTTTTTAAAAAAAAAGAATCAGAGCAATATGATCTCCTAACAGTGGGCTCATTTATGGGTTTTCCAGAACTAGCCTCCAGTTAACATTTGGGTTGTTTGGAGAGAGAGAGAGAGAGAGAGAGAGAGAGAGAGAGAGAGAGAGAGAGAGAGAGAGAGAGAGAAGAGCAAAATGAAAGGAGTCTATCTACAGATGTCTTTTAAGAGTTTCATAAACCTTACCTAAGCTACAATGGGAACAAGACTTTCCCAGAGATTCATCATTAGTTGTTTATATTGTGTTGAAAATGCCATTAAACAATCAAGTATACTTTTTTAAAAAAAATCAAAGCAAAAGCTATGTACCCTTAGGCTAACTTTATGAAAACACTTATTTAACTGCCTATATAATGACATAGTCCCACTAATGATAGAGCAAAAAAAAAAAAAAAAATCATCATCAAAAATTGTAACAGAAACAAGTTTAAGCATTCCAAAACAGCTTTTTTGGTGGGGAATGTTTGCTGCAGACATTAAAATTAGATTAAGCAACAAATTCAATTTTTGTGCATGTAAATGATGGGATCGTATTCTTTTTAAAAATTGTTTAAGCAGCCTTCTCCTTAATAAGTCACACCAGCTTCAACTGTGAAAACAATGCTTTTTCACCACATTACCTTAATCTAGCAAAAACCATTCCAAACTTTCAGCCAATGCCCTGTCCTTGATTCACCCCACTGTACTCTGGCATTACAGAACAGTAATCTCAGGGGCTATAGGGAGCAGCATCACTTAACTGGGTGACTCAAGGACAGTATTCCAGCTTCACCTCTCCTGACTTCTGGTGCAGGTGAGACACAAAGAAACACAGAGTGGACCAAACGAAGAAAGACATCCAGCAGCTAATGTTTGCTCAAACCCTCTCCACTTCTCTTTCAGCAACAGAATTAGAGGATTTTGATATAAACAGTCATAAAGACTCACAGCATTAAATTAGAGAATAACCTATTAATGTTGAAAACAAGTTCAGAATAAGTCACAATTGTAACAAGTAAAAGAAACACTGCATGTTTAGACATATATGTTTTATCCAGCGTTTGGTTAAGTTAATTTTTTGACTGCCTCTCTGACAATCCTCCTGCAACATAGCCAACATCCTGACTGTCAGGGGGGAGTTTATAGAAGTTGTAGCCTTTAAAAACTAATTTTTCAAAACTCTGGCTATATCGCATTTCTACAAGTAACTGGAACCAAATTTATATTTGCTCTCCTGAAGATAGCAAATATTCTGTCACACTTAAATTTTACCTCTGGCTATGTAATCAGAATTCAGATTTCGTGAACCCTTAAATAAATTTTCTAAGTTCTGATGTCCATCTAATGCAAAGAAGACCTATTTCCTAAAACAGATATTACTATAGATATAAAAGAATTGAAAATGTTGTTGTACTTCACAAATACAGCAATGTATTTCAAAAGATGACTTGCACAGCTATGCTACTCTTTATGCATACTGAAAACCATGCCTCAAAGAAAACAATATTCAAACTAATAACAAAGCATTGGCCTTCATCTTTAGCTCTAAACATACTTCACTGCATGTTGACACAAAGTAAATTAAAAAATATCTAATTTTTAAAAAACCCAAAAACCTTTTGCTTTGTGAAACCCTCTGTTTTAGGAAGAAATAAAGAATGACCACTGTGTTGTATACTAGAATATGAAAAGCTTTGTTATTCTAGTGACTTTGTTGGTGGATGTATTTCACTGCCAGGTGTTCAGCTCTTGTCACCAAGGAAACATTCTCTCTAATGAGTCAGATTTGTTCTAGATTAGCCAAGGCAAGCAGAAGCAAGCCAGGATAAAAAATGTTGCCAATACCAGACTAATCATTTCTGGATTGCTGACAAAATCAGCACAGTCTACCATACCCTGTCTGGAGTAAATAAAAGCAACATTTGCTGATCTATCCAAGGTCTGAGAGCTGGTACAAACCATTATAGGTAATTTCTCTAAGAGAAGGAAACTTGAATTGTGTGGTCTGCAGTAGACTATAACCATTAAAATGTGAAGCTTTTTTTCAAAGCGTCTACTACCAAGTCTATTAGTAGCATAAAGTTACCAGCAGAAGTAGTTCTAGGAAAGAAGGCAAAACTGAAAGTACATTGTTCATGCTCAGAAGAAGAACTACATACAAACCAGCCTCAAAAAGTTTTCCAAGTGCACTCGCCTCCACAGGACACTAGTCTCTAATGTAAAGGTTTGGTCAAAGCCTGCTAAAGCTTTCAGGAGTACCAGTGAACTGATAAGTCAACTCTGTTAACCCTCTTAAGTTGTAATTTTCTTAACTGCTTTTTACCAATGTCATTACAGTCTGTTCTGTGCAATCTATTGTGCTATAAGGAGCTAAAACCCCAGCCACATGCTACCTAGATGCTAACACACAAGCAGATGTATGCATTACCACTTCCGCAACTCAAAAATAATGTGATAAAAGTAATGATATTACTTGTTACTGAGAGGAGAGGCAGGAATAGGGCAACATCATAACTTTTTAAAATTTTAATGAGAATGATGCAAACACTAGGGTTGTTTTTTTGTTGTTGCTGGAGGTTGCCCATTTTTAGTGGGGTTTCTTGTTTTAAAAAAGCATGGATAGTAATATGTAACATCCTTTGTTACTCAAAATATGTTTTAGAGAAAAATTAATATGCAGCATACCTTTAAAAGTAATGGTGCCATGCACTGTACATTTCAAACTATGCTCCACCAAGAAAACTCTATGCCAAGAAAAATACATGCTCTCTAAAAAGGGTAGGATGCGGGAATGAGTAGCACTAATATAAAAGGCCATATTTTTTTTTCAGAATTCAAGCTGTTATTTCCACAACTCAAAAACTTTCAAGGATCCATTCTACAGCATAAACTAAGCACTAAAGTAAGCTGTATCTTGGAAAGGTCTCATAGGTCATCAGTACGACTCATGTTTAACACGTACAAGGAGCCATATTTAATCCTTGATTTAATCCTTGGCACTTCCAGGTAGGAAAATGGCAGGTATCATAGTGTCTAGGGCTCCCTGTCAGCGCAACTGCTGGGGTCCAACAACCACTGTCAGCAACTCAAACAAGTCCTGGGGTTAAATCAGACCCATGTAGCAGAGCTGGCAATTTTCAGAAGCTGAAGCGTGGCTCCAAAGTCCAATTGTGATGACAGCAACTGGATGTCTTCCAGGAACTGCAGCAATGCAGGAACCTCCGGGGACACACAGCAAACCAATGCTGTAGCTTCTTCTGATAAACCACCAGAGAAACAAAAGTCCCCAAAGTGCTCTTTATTAACAGTGCTATAATACAAAACCAGATCTCTAAAACTCCAAAACATACCAATCCAACTCCTACTTCAAACCCACACACTATCCCTTGCAACCCCTAGGTTTATATAGTCTCCAGACCATGTGGTCTCCCAAACCCAGTGAGTTCAGGTGTGTAACCATGTCATGTGTCTCCTGTGCAATCCAGACACATGTTTCATCATCCATGGCTACGTGCACTTGGACACTGAAGTGTCCTTGAGCCAATGAGCTTCAGCTGTGCTGATCAGCCTTACCACTCTGCTGAATGCTCATAGCCAAACACACACACATCAAGCATTTCCCTGTGTGCTGTGTTTTAACCCTTCAAATCCCTGACACTCCCAGCACTTGAACTGATAACTTTTGGATCTGTGCGTCTGCGATTTGTGGTAAGTCAACAAGATCACCCAACTTGCCCACCACTGATTCTCATTTGAAACAGCTATAGAGCCAGACCTGGAAGCTCAAGAAGCCATGTCAAGACTCCCTCTGGCTCACCATGAAGGGAAACCACAGACAGTTCTAAAGGCTATCAGTCTGAGCCCTGGAACTCCTGACCATGGAGGATAGGAAAAGGTACCTAAGGAAAAGATATAAAAATGTGAGTGAGGAGGACCACTTGCTGGCCAAGGTGCCCTTATACAATATAGGTCAGGAAAATAAGTGTCTTTAGCTTCCTTTTAATCTTATAATATTAATACTACATAAATCCTGAAGTGATCAAAGAACTTCCAAAACAATGTTCTCTGAGTCACTGTGGGGATGCATCAGGACTCCTTCTGATTGCCCTTACATACCTGAAGAAGACAAATGAACTTTCATCAGATTGGTCCCTCTCTTCCAGATGCAGGAATGCATTTTTGATATCTACACGTTCAAATGTTAGTGAAGGTGATGGAGGTGTGTTCTGGAGCTCCTCCAGTGTATATGAGACAAAGGGCATTACACAACAAGACCTTGGATATATATCCTCATGCAAAATGCCTGAAGTACACATGCTGGTGGTTTCCTTTAGCTAACACATGAATAAATGAAGACTTCAGCATAAGGGTGCTGTGACTATTTTGATGAAATAATTAAGAAGGCTGAGTACTGAAGGCTTTTTACTCAAGGGTACCAAGCCTGAAGGTGTTTTGAGTCTATAACTGGGGGATACATTTACGAATAAAATTAGGTTAAGAATGAATGTAATTTTAGATTCATGTAAGCAGTCATAAAATAATCATAAACGTAATAAGCATTTATATAGAAGCATAATACAGTCGGCCCTTCTTATACACTGATTTTTCATACACAGATTCAAGCATACACAGTTTGAAAATGTTCAAAAAAAGTATAAATTTCAAATATCAAACCTTGATTTTCCATTTTTTATAAGGGACACCATTTTGCTATGTCATTATATTTCATGGGACTTGAGCATACACAGATTTTGTTATACACGGGGGATCTTGGAACCAAACTGCAGCAAGGGTCCACTGTATTTCAATACAGCTCATAAAAGTTGCTCTCAACATGTTATTTTAAACCTCTGATTAATCTACTAATAGAGCAAGGACTCTCTGAAAAAAATGGCTACCAGCTGCATACTGTAAGAGGAAATTTTATATATACATAAGTCTACAAATTACCTAGGTATCTAAAATGACCCAAGTATCTAAAAGGGATATCTGGAATTTAAAATGTTTATTTTTTCCAATCAATCTAATTTAAAACATTTAAAAGCCAAAACTCACAAGTTACATGACTCCATAAGATAAAGGAGAGAGAGGAAGGGAGGGAGGGAGAGAGAGAGAGAGAGAGAAAGAACTTCTCACTCCAGAGGGCTGCTCTACTATAAAGAAGGCCTATTGCCATGTTGCTACCAGATATAGTATGAGATATAGTATGGAACTCCAACCCCAAAATCACAGTGATATAATGGCTATATATCAAATGTTTCCAAGTGAGAAAAAAATCACTTAGAGATGAGGGAGAAGCACGAGGCTGTCTCAGGGGCCATGTAGGGCGAGGTCTCACTTTACTCATCCCTTGTGTGTGTGCCTTCATGTCGCCTTATGATAACTCTATGGATTTCTTAGGCAAGGAATCCTCAGAGGTTGTTTTGCCAGTTCCTTCCTCTGAAATATGGCTTACAGCACTCAATATTAATGGCCATCTCTTGTCCAAGTACTAACCAGGCTAACCCTCCTTAGTTTCCAGGATCTGACAGGATCTAGTGCCTTAAAGGTATTGAGGCCCTACCACTTCTCAGATAGAGGAACACAATCTTTCAGTTTTTAGGCCTATAGTTCTAAATATGTAAGATCATGAATGTCTACTATACTGGTTCTCAAACTTTTTACCCTTCTGGCCCCCTTTACATCTACATGCAGACATCATGCCTTCCGCCACCCCAACCTGCCACTCAGTGGGGTGCATGAATAAAAATGTTTTGTTTGTTTAGTGTGCATATTCTTGTTCACACATTCATGTACACATCCAACACTTCTATCACTAAACACCACAGATTAGTGAATGCTTCTCGTCAATATCAGAACTGAAACCTTTTTAAACACATGATTTTGCAAAAATCTTTTTCAGAACTAATCCCAGAAATGAAATATATTTAGGGGTAGCTATGTTGGCCATATAGCAAAGTACAATACAGTCCGCCCTTCTCTTATGCGGGGGATCTGTTCCAGACCCCCCTCCCCCCACGTAAGAGAAAAAATGTGGCTGCTCAAGCACCATTCAAATGAATGGGGCTTGTGCCTGCGGTGGCGGTGCACAGAATGCACGCCACGGAAGCGCACACCATTCATGCGAATGGGACGTGCCGCCCCTTGCACCCCACGTGCTCTATAACATCAAAAATCAACAAAAAATGTATACCTTTATTGGCCCAACCAAAATGCACAAAATACATGATGCAAGCAAGCTTTTGAAGTTCCGCTGGCCTCTTCATCCGGCAAAGGTGTTAAAAACGATATAGGAGATTTTTTTTTTAATGATGATGTTAGTCATAGGCCTGCATTTTGTCAAGACATTGTTGGAGTTGTTCTGAGATGGTGTGGAGAGATTTCTATGGAAGCAGGGTCCTCTTCCTTCTGGCCATGTGGCACTGGGAACAAAGCATTCCAAAGTCCAGGAGATAAAATTTAAATTCCGTTAGCAATACAAATGGGTACTTCCCAGAAAGGAAGTACTCATTGGAATATTCCACTGCAGCCACCATTTGAAAGCAATACTGGTTATAGGAACTCTGAGTGTCCCAGATCAGCACATTACCACTATCTGATCTCCCATAAACCTTTTCCAACAAGGAAGGCAGTCACAAGGAGGAGTACTGTGTGACAATTTGCAAAAGCTCAGGGAATCTATAGCCATCTTCACAAACTGCCACCCTCACACCACCTTTTCTATTTGAAAAAAGTTAGCCAAGCATGAATGGGCAAGGATCCAGGGAGAAAGGTTCCTACAGTTTTGGGACAGAACTGCCAACTAAATGCTGGACATATGCACAGACAGCAGTTTTGTTTCTATTTTTACCTTTTCTTGCTAAAATATATTAACTGTTAGGATTGCAGAAATGTTCTGTCTCATTATATGTAGTCATACATAATGAAAAGCATTTTTCTCTTTCCTCTTAAAAAGATTTGCTTTATCTCCTGCTATATACAAATCCATTAAATTGTTTATAGACCAGATTTCAGATACAAATTTCCTACTTTTGTGGTATTGTGTGTTTTCTCTTAATAGTCCCTTTAGAGAAGTGGTTCCCAACTTTTGGCCCTCATTTGTTTTAGATTTCAGGTCCCAGAAGCCCCAGGCAACAGTTAGAAATGATGGGAGCCGAAGTCAAAATCATCTAGAGGACCAAAGCTTGGGAAAACCACTGCTCTATATGCTCAGGTATTTTTCTGTTTTGACCATTGTAGACCCTACAGTTTTACAGATCGACCTAACTCTGCCTAAGCATTAAGTGCTTTTTACCCAGACTTCTGAGTGATGTACTGGCTTTTTAAAAGCAATTATGGGGGGATACAGACAGCCCAAAAGGGGTGGCTCAGAGCCACCCCTTTTAGGCTGGATTGGGGCCAGGGCAAAGAGATGCCTGGCCCCAATCTAGCCAGATTCCATCCCAAAAAGGAGCAGATAAGACCTGCTCCTTTTTGGGGTGGAAATAAGCCACCCCTTCCCCCATAGAGCTGGCATTTCCTCCACAAAAGTTGGCTCTGGGAAAAGTGGTGTCTAAGCACCACACCCCCAAGTGGAGAGAAATTGGCTGGTGTGTGATCACTGGTCCGGCTTCTATCTTGCTTGGGGGTGTGGCACATCTAAACGCCACACCTCCAAGCGGGCTCAAATGGGCTGTCTGTTCAGCCCCTTAGTTTTCAAGTTTTTAACATTTCTATTATCTTTAGAAGTAGCACTAGAATAACATGCAATCTATTCTAACCCTTTATTATTGATCATTTCCCCCAGGTTTCTAAAATGTGGGTGCTACCTCTTATCATCACAAACAGTGACTGTTTAAGATTTTGCATGATTTAATTTATAATTTTTATTTCCATGTCAGATATTCAAGATGTGCTGAGGACATTCATTGATCTCATTGTTTTAAACAGACATAATCTACTTTAGTGTTCCTGAAGACCTATGACAGAAATATGCTGGTGTTCGCTGTTGGGTGCTTGAAGTCATTTTCAATTTATGGCAACCCTAAGGCAAACCTTTCATGGGCTTTCCTTGGCAAGATTTATTTCAGGAAAATGCCTTTGCCTTTCTCTGAGGCTGAGAAAATGTTATTTGCCCAAGGTCATCCGGTGGATTTCCATGGCTGAGCTGGGATTTGAATCCTGGTCTCCAGAGTTGTAGTCCATTGCCCAAACCACTATGCCACACTAGCTCTCGTGTTGGTGATTATTCTCTAAATAAATTACTTGGAAACTCCAGCACATTAGTCTTATTTTTAAAGGGACTGTTTAATTTTACTTTGGCACTTCCAATATTGTCGCCTGCAGAAATTAGTATCTTTCCAATGCTTTCATCTTCCCAAACATTTTTTGCTTTGGAACTTTAAAGCCAGAAACATCCATAGCTCAGAAATAATGGGTTAAACATAGCTTAAAATGAGTTACTTTTAGCCACCAAATGCCATACCTTGTATAAGAAACAAAATAAAAACATGTTTTCCCATGTTACTTATTGTAAGCTGTCTGCTTCCTCCACCGACAACTGGAAAACAAAAACCTCACAAAAAGTCAGGTGAATTTCCAGATGTACATAGGGTTAATGCATATGAAACTAGTTACTACCAAGGCACTAATAATGCCATGGCAGTAATGGCCTGCTTATCTGGATGGAACAAGTAACAAGAAATAAACTCCTTTTCTTGGTTAATGTTCCAAGTTCTGGAGGCATCCCAGAATTAAATTATCCACTCACTCCTTATCTACAGATCAGAAGGATGTCAAAATTCCAGATGCATGACATGTGAACATATCTCTAATGTAGCAGAAATACACCCATTTTCAACTATTTAAATATAGGATGACACAGTGTTGTCTTCTCTGATTTTCCAGGCCAAAGAAGATAACTGGGAATGCATGTGAATGTTCTAACTAAGCTACCACCAGAGTACAAAACCTCCTGTCAGCTAGCATAATCTTACGACTTCACACTGTAGATAGGAAGGGTAATGGTGGAGTGCAATACACATTACACAGAAGTTAACAGCAACTCTCAGTGATATGAATGGTTCTGTCTTGTGCCATTGTTCCTACAAGAGAGGAAAAGCCACAACCTGTTTCAACCTGTCTTGAAATGAGCATCATGAATGCATTTTAAACAACATGGCCTCTCAAGCCATATGCACAGCACAGCCCACTAAGCTTTCAGTTATGTTTACATCAGCAACCACTGCTTGAGGAATTTCATTGCTAAGGAAACCATACTGGCACGTAACCAGCATGGCTAATCTGCAAAAGCCATTATTCTGTCAGCTACAATGTTCATTACAAAAAGGATCATGGCAGGAAGGGCTTTTCCTTTTCATTTTCCAAAGTCAGCTTTTCAAAATTTCAGAAGCATTCTTTTTAAATGGTACATGTCAGAATGTGAGAGGTTCTTGAAAGACAAAGGGCAGCTAAGATCAAGATAATGGTAGAGACTACTATACTAGTACATGGACTCCATTAAAAATGTTCCAGCCTTAATTATTTCAGTGTGGGCTATATATGACAAGTGCCACAACATGTAAACAAAATTTACAGAAAATTCCAGTAAACTCCAGCAGCAGTCAGAAAAAATTATGAGAATACAAAGTTTGAAAAGGCTTGCAATTTTATTGCTACATGTGCTAATAGTTTTTGCTATTAGTTGTCTAAAAGACTTTTGTAGCAATACAATAGTATTGTCAAAGGTCTCTTAATAAACTCCCTTCTGTCACAATGCACAAAAGCCAGAAGGAAATGTAAAAGGATGCAATTTCCTTTAGGCCAGTGATATGTGGCTCTCCATATATTACTGGACTTCAACTTCCATCATTAGCTATGTCAGAAACGGTAGACGGATGTTGCTGTCAAACAAAAACATTAGGGAGGTTAGGATGAGTTTCCGTCCATACTTAACCGTATTTCCTTTCCTAGACACTGTAAATGAGCATCCCTTCTTTCTCCTTCTACTATCCACTGTGGCAAGGCAAGGGACACATTCAACTGGCTTACCACACTCTATCCTTGGCAAGTTTATTATACTCAGTAGACCTCTACCTTTTGTCATTTTAACTAGCTGGATTTTTGGGATTGCTCCATTTTGGTTAAAGACTACGAGCTAACAAGGGGCACATATATTGCATATTTTGGTACATGCCACTGGGAATGAAGAAAATTGGATTAACAAACCACTCACTCCTACCCATAGTGGATCTATACCTGTATCCACATCTGCTAAGCAATCTAAATACATGTAGATTCTTCAAGTAGATTCTTTCTCTGTCATTTTAACTGTAAGTGTCAAGGTACTTTACAACACAATGTTTTTCACATTTGAGGATGATGGGGGGGGGGGGGGAGCAGCTTCAAAACTGGCCTGCTATGTAAGGTGAAGAAAATGTCATAATTAGACTCTTCTGCCACTTAACCCAAAAGGGACAACAAAGGAGTAAGGAAAACTGATTAAGAAGACAAACCGCCACTTGGGACGTCCTCAGGATGTCCCAGTTTTAAAAAGGGGCGTCTCTTCCAGACGCCCCTATTCCTGTTACGGACTCTGTCCGTAACAAATGGCAGCGGCCATTCCACACGGCCACCGCCATCTTGACGTAATGGACGCTGTGCGTCCACACGTCGCGCAGCGCTAATGATGTTGCGAGTGCACCATTCGCGCCTCGCAGCATCATTAGCGCACCGCCAGAAGAAGCTCTATTTTGGAGGTTCTTTTTTGCTCCCTAAGGGAGCCGCGCGGTTTGGCTGCGGCGACTCCCTTGCGGAGCAAACAGCAGCGCCGGGAGACCGCCGCAAAGCGGCGGTTTGTAACACCTCAAAGGCCCCATACAGACAGTCCAAAATAAAGCTGCTTCGAGTCACTTTGGAGGTATGCTGTTTAAATGTTGCATGCATCTGAAAAGTCTGGAAGCCGCACCAAAGCCACGATCCCATCCTAAGGACTGGAGCACAGCTTTGGCGCAGCTTCCAGACTCTAAAGACGCATACATTATTTAAACAGCATACCTCCAAAGTGACCCAAAGCAGCTTTATTTTGGCCTGTTTGTATGGGGCCCAAGCTTCCAGGGAGAGTTCAGGCTTAACCTGTTCTAGGACTCATTTGTTTGTCTTCTTGAACACCCACAATATCCTCAACACTCTTCTCCAACACCACATCACAAATTACTTGATTTTCTTTCTTTATTGCCCAGGTCTCCCATCTGTATTACAACTGCATTACTGTACTTTGATTTTACTTACAACCTGAATGGGGATCATGTACATTGTTGAAGATGGGCTAAAAATAAAATAAATAATAAAACCAGCTAAGAACTATAGTTTTACATGTACCAGTCCGTTAAAACAATTTACAAAATTATGCCACTTGGAACCAACTAAAACTCAAATCTCCTTTACCCACTCAGCTGGCAAACTGTTTCTGATTTGCTCTCTCATTCAACCTCAGGAAGAGAACAAATTGCCCACCAATTTTATGAAGCAAGATTGTAATCGTACTAGCAGGATATACCAGCAATCATAAGCAAAGCAATCTTGTTTCTGCTGTAATGACAAGTTTTAACTGCTGCTTGAAACAGACTTTAATGAATTGCTCTAAATAAATTTTGCTTCACAAACAAAATCAGCATGCTCTCTTAATATGCTAAAGAGAGGGCCATCTGGTTTCAGAACATGTGGTAAGCGGAACATATTCTTCATCGCAACAACCAGGGTCAAGTGTCCTGCTGCACCTTGAGAAATCCAGTAGCTGGTGATATACAACCTTTCCTATTAAACACACATATATATTGTTGAAAAGCTGTGAATAGCAACAGAAGACATCAACCACTAGGCACTATGACAAGTTTTAGATTCACCTTTACTTAGTATTTACTTAGTATATGAAACCTACTGTTGTTATGCCTAGAAAATACTACTATCTCTCCAAAGAAGAGCACTGTTTGTCAATTTAGCCATGCTGATGTCTTTCAGTGTGTCTCTTTGCCAGAGAAAGAAAGAGTCCAAAGTGGTTCTATGGACAAATGCATACTCAGAAGTTTTATGAGATGTGTTCATGTGGGTGAAGGGTCAACAACAACAAAAGATTACCAGACAGTTCTTGAATTTAGGGACAGTGTTTTTCTTCTGTACAATAAATTGTTTAGAAGGAACAGCTCTTCCACAATAAGGTTTTCTTGTGAAATCCATTTCAAGAGCAGTTTTATATTAGCTGTAAGGAAAGAAGTGCCAATAATACATCCAATTTTAAATCCTTATTACAGACATACTTTTATCTACCAACCAAGTGAAAAAGACTCTTTGTAAAATATTCCTGAAACTATATTTTTCTATGGTCCAAAAACACCCAGAGTGATGCATTCATTTACATAGTTTCAGCACTGTTGCTACATATGCACACATGGGCACTCCACTTTGGAGCAAGATTAGAAGCAGGATTAGGAATGTTTCTTGGGAGAGCATGCTTGCTACTCATGTCTTTTCACCTGTCTGAGCAAACAAATGTGAAGCTCTAAAACTACCAGGAAAAAGAGTGTTTGTGAGACTTTCAGTTCCTTGATTTCAGAAAGCAAAACTGACTACAGAGCTTATCGCATGAACTTTAAAACTGGCTCCAGCTTCCCAGGCTAGAGCCAGGACATGAGATGGAGGCAGGGATTACTGCATGCTATGTTGCCACCCACCATCAGCCCGAGTCCAAGCCACGCTCCGCCAGCACTTGGACCCGGGGTGGTGGTGGGCAGCAATTAAGCATGTGATAATCCTCGCCTCCATCCTGTGTCCTGGTTCCAGCCTCCTGGAAGGATGGAGCCAGTTTTAAAGTTCATATAATAAGCTCCTACATGACCTACCAATCAAATTATTCCTGATGCAAAAACATGGAGGCTTCTTGAGAAATCCATTGTCCTTTGCCTACAAAGAGGCCAGTGGCCTCACAGAAATGGAGACATATTGGATTGCAAGAGAAGAGTCCTGTTGATATGCAAATAGACTTTAAATTTCCTGGACTTTGAAAATCTCCTATTTGCCACATGGCCAGAAGGAGGAGGAGCCAGCCTGCAAAATATACCCTCCCCATACCATCCAGAAACAACAAAAAGCAGGCATCTTACTAACATCTCCAATTTTTCTCCTGTTTGATTTATAACATTTTGCCTGATGAGGAAGCCAGTGGAGCTTCGAAAGCTTACAACAAGTATATTGTGCATTTCAGTTGTCCAATAAAGGTATCACTGTTTGGTGGATTTTTGTTTGACTACATGGTGTGACTGAACAGTTAAATGATTAAATAAGACAGATCAGTGTTATTATCCAATATAACATACTGCATTTCTCTTTTGTTTTCACCTTGAATTGTGACAAAGCCAATAGCACTTCGTCCAATTATTACAGGCTACACAATGATGCACAAGCAACAAAGCAAAGGCAAAATTGAAAGCAATGAGAGGTTTACATATTCCTTCCAAATATTAAATGGAAAGATCACATCTGGAAATGTAGACTGCAAAAACTATTGCTGCAAACTGAATTACTGACATTGCTGAGATAGAACTTTTATCCCTTGGCTTTCAGTGACATGTTAATCTCTCTCTTCCTTTAACCCATTTTCTAAAACCTAACTAACAGCAACAGCTCTGGGCTGGCCCTAGCATTTCCAATAAATGCAACACTCAGTTCAATTATGTAATCCTGACAAACATGTTTTATGGCTTTAGGAAAGTAATAATGAAACATGCAGAATCAAAGATAAATAAGAACATTTTAGCCTCAGACTATTGTCTTGTGTATATTTACTTTGTCAGAGGCCAAAGGCATTACTAGGTATATGCATACATATATACATACATAAATACATATTTCAAGTCTTCTTTGCTATCTTTCACAAAAGTCTCCTAATTACACCTCACCCTTCCTGTATTATTTATTTCTTAGGAACATGCAAGCCTAGTTCAATAATATATGTAAGCGACATTTTTCACATGCTCTGTGATAGGTAGCTCAACTCATGCCTTGTCATTCTGATTCTCATCCTCATACATCCAGCTATGTGTAACCTGATACAGTGCCTTCATTCTGTACCAGGCACAGTGTGGCCATTATTGTACTGGTTGAACCAAGAATGAAAAACTTTTTCTGTTGAGGTCCCCATACCCTCAGGATTAAGGTTTCTGTGGCAGCATGCTAGCAGAAGGCAGGACTAAAGCTGATGGAGAGTAGGGCCAAATTTCTCTCTTTGTACTGTATCATTTTCTCTCACACACCCCTTTCCCACTCAACCTGTCTTTTTTCCTCTTCAGCCCTGCCCAATAGACTGTACATGTGAGAAACCTAAACAGATTGCTTGCAGTGGGCTTCAAAAATTAAGCCAAGGGGTTGCATACCCTTCCACTGAAATGTGAAGTATAGACAGTTCTAAGTTTTTCTAATGTACCTGGCTTACCAGACACTACTGTTTTTTTTTCTTTTCAAGAAAAAACACACAGTTTATTTCCACCAGAACTTTATGCAGACTAGAATATGGAGTGCACTAGAGTGAGCTGAGAGTGAGGAATCCAGGATTTAACATGAGTTCAGGATGCAGCTTTGAATGGTGCCTGCCCTCAATTCAGTACCAAGGCACCAAGGAAAAGAGCAATCAAAAATTAACGCAACCCATTTTCAACACAACCCATTTTCAACAACAATGACAAGGACAGAAAAATATGTGAAGTGACAGATATGAATGTTTCAGAATATCTATAAGGTACCCCTCTCTCAAAATTTGATTGGTTCAAGGGGCCTGACCTTATGGTCAGAGGAAAACTGTACTCTTCTAACTACCGTAACCTTAATCTGAAGTAGATTTCCAGCTACATCAAATGAAGGTTATGGTAGTTAGAAGAGTACAGTTCCTCTGGTGACAAAACATGTTCTGCAAGAAGTCTTGATGGGTCAAGCTTTTGCAAAAATCATGTAAGGAAGACTTACAATTTCCCTTGCCTTAAAACATGCCTTATGCTGTTTCCTAATATATACTTCTGTCTGAAATCCATATCATGATCTTTTGAAACCCTGTGTATAGAGGAAACAAGTTGCATTTTGTGTGATCAGGACCTTTACTAGCACAAAGTCTTAAACAGTTTTGGTTTTGATATGGAAAAGGGGTCAATGGTTTAAGTCAGGGGTAGGCAATCTTTTTGAGCCGGGGGCCGGGTTGCTGTCCCTCAGACAACTGGGGGGGGCGAAGCCAAAAAATAAATAATTAAATAATTTTTTAAAAAATTAAATATATAAATAAACCAGGACAAATGTAGGATGAAATTTTCAAATGGAAGACACTTTTTTAAAAAGATGGAGGACATGCGAAAAAATTTTCTGATTTTTAAAAAAATATTAATATAAATGCATGTTTCTGAGGCTTCTATAGACAATTGCCCCCCAAAGGCCCCGGCGGCAATCGGCGGCAGGACTCGGCTGGGGCCGGTCCCAAGGCCTCGCCGGGCCACATCCGGCCCACGGGCCGCAGATTGCCTACCCCTGGTTTAAGTGTTACACTGAGACTCTGGGAGACCTAGGTTCAAATTCCTGCTCAGCCATGGAAACCCACTGGGTGACCTTGGGCAAGTCACAGTCTCTCAGCTTCAGAGGAAGGCAATGACAACCCCACTCTGAACAAATCTTGCCACGTAATCCCTGTGATTGATTTGCCTTTGGGGCACCATGAGTTGGAAATGACCTAAAAGCTGGCAGCAACAACTATGGAAAAAGAAGGTTAAAACACATGCTTATTTGAATGCTGGATAACCTTGCCGGGGGGGGGGGGGGTGCGTTTGCTGTAACAAAGTACACCTAAATTTACCTCAACTGAGCTCTTGAAAAATTAACACGAGAAAAAACCACTTCTATTTCTAGAGTTCCTTAAAGTACAGGCTGGCACATATGTTCCATATATACTTATGTATAAGTCAAGAAAGTATAGCCAAAAAAGCAACTCAGGAAATCTGGGTCTACTTATCTATAGCCCAATGTAAAGCTGAGAGAAAGACAAGCAAAGGAAACATTATTTGAACGCCGCCAAACATGGAGGTGCAGCCACCACTTGGGCCATCCGAGAGGTTTTCTTGCAAGTAAGCCGAGGCAAAAGCTCAGGCTCCACTGTGCACCACATTTCCTAACAAGGAAAAGGGAAGCAAAGCTGAGAACTGAGAACAAGGCTATGAATGTGCAGAGGTGAGGCAGAGTGACGGATGAATTAGGCCAGATCGGGGAACCGTCAAGAGGATGCTCAACTTCACTTGGGAGCCAGTGCCAGAGGCACTCCCCACCATCATGGAGCCGTACAACCAGCTGAGCACCTATAGGCTACCACTGCTTCCGCTGCCACATTCCCACTGGTCCCCTCTAACATTCGCTTTTCAAGCCAGAAAGCCCAAATTGAAAGGTATGGGGAAGGGAGCCTCTCAAGCTGGCTCCATGGTTTGAAATGTTCCTGCCAGCAACAAGCTATTAAAGAAATGAGACTCCGGGAGGGCTTTGCTTGCAGAGTTTGTCCAATGGGCAGAGGGAACTGACCAACAAAGCAGCATAGCAATGAAATAAAACTCCAAGCTTCCAGAGAATGGTGGTGGCTCTTTGCTACTTCCCCTTAAAGGAGCACTGAGAGGTGAGGGTAGAAGTGGGAAAGTGGTGGCAGTGTGTGTCATACCAAAGCCCATAATTATGACCCCAGAACCTGCCCTCAACTTATTCATGAGGTCAACATATACACCAGTATCTACACTAAACAATACATTGGTTGGCATCTTAGGAAAAACTTATACACCACTATCTTCAGCAGTGGTCACCAAATTGTGCTCTTTAGGCGATTTTGGACTTCAGCTCCCAGAATCCCATGCTATTGGCCAACATGACTGAGGCTTCTGGGAGCTGAAGTCCAAAAAGGGCACAGTTTGGAGACCACTGATCTACAGTAATCTATACATTGGTTGGCATCTTAGAAAAAACAAGCTGTGCATTCTGAGAGAACTAGAACCTGCCTCAGCTGTACATTAGTTTTCTATAGAACTGGGACTAGAATCCCTTAGGGGATTGTTCCATCTAGTTTTGTACTGTTGACACTGACAGATAACATCCCTTGAGTATTTCAGACATGAGTACTTCCTAGCCCTATGTAGTGATACTGGGGACTGAACCCAGAGAAGATGAACCTACATCAGGCTGGCTGAGTATAAAATTCTGCCAGCATACTTCCACCACCCTTCTCCTCCTACCCTAGTACACCTGACCTTCTAAGTGCTGGAGTATGTGCACACATCACTCACACACTCAGGTGCATGCACGCACGCACACACGCACACACACATCCTGGTCAATTAGCGACCAGAAGAAGGTAAAGGAGCTTTCTCTTGGATGTGGAACTGCAGCCAGACATTGCCTGGGCACCTTCTTTCCTTCCTCAGTCACAAATTACCCGTCGGGGTGGGCTCCCACACTGACAGGGTCAGCTGCCCTGGATGAATCACTGCACAATCAGGTACCCAACATCTCCTTCTACAACCTATGTAAAGATACATACACTGGCACAACAACAGGATTCTGGTCATAATCGTCTGCAAGGAGAAGCATGCTAGAAACACAGCTTAGTTTACAGAACATGACAAGTATGAAATCAATACTCTATTATAGCACAGTGGCTCTAATGAATATTCTTCACTGAAGAAGAAAAACAAGAGAAATAAAATCTGCAGGTGCACTCATTCACAGAGCAAATGCTGTTCTAAACAGGAGGTAAGGCACCCTTTCACAGAGGACTAGAGCTACATTTCTAGTAGGAAAATGACAATAGCTAATTGAATTAGCATCAGCTAACAGAGTAAAACCACACAGCAGAATACACACATTACACTGGCATTTGCCATTTCAGGATGGCAAAGGCAAAATATATGTATACAACCAGAAGCATATTTAATGCATCTGTCTCCTCTTTCCATATTAGTAGCTGGAGGCAGACTAGGTAAAGGTAAAGGTAGTCCCTTGCCATGAATGTTTAGTTGTAACTGACTGTAGGAGGTGGTGCTCATCTCCGTTACTAAGCTGAAGAGCCAGCATTGTCTGGAGACAACTCCAGTGGTCATCTGGCCAGCATGACTGCACCAAACACTGTTACATTCCCACCAAAGTGGCACCTATTTATCTACTTGCATTTGCATGCTACCTAACTGCTAGGTTAGCAGACGCTGAGACTAGTGATAGGAGCTCACCTCATCATGCATCACTCAGGCCTTGAACTGCCAACCTTCTGATCTTGCAATTGTTAGAATTGGCGTCTTAACCACTAAGCCACCAAATCCCTTAGGAGGCAGACTACATCTTGGAAAATCAAGAAACCAAGAAGAAAAAGAAGAAGAAAAGCAAAATGTCTATCATGTAAGACTCTACGTTCCTCAAACAATGGGGAGTGTACAGTATGACAGAGGGGGCACACCATAACGGGGATATAAAGGGCTGTTGAAAGCAGGAAATATAAATACCACCATCACCATCCTTCCCATTATCCCTATTAATGGCCTGTTACAGACTGCCAAAATAAAGCTGCTTCGGGTCTCTTTGGAGGTATGCTGTTTAAATGATGCATGGGTCCTATGAGTCCGGAGGTCGCGCCAAAGCCACACTTCATTCCTAAGCACCGGAGTGCAGCTTTTGGTGCAGCTTCCGGATTCTTAGGATGCATGACCTCCAAAGAGACCCGAACAGCTTTATTTTGGCAGGCTGTAACAGGCCAATGTTGATCACATATTCCACTTCCTGGAGGCAAAACCTTCACAGCACCTACTGATGGAAAAGGGAAACTCCAAGATATTGCTTAGATCCTAAATACAAACTATAGTGTGAAATTTATGGGTTTAAAGGAATGTATTGCTTGACAGAAATTCTAGAAACCTCTGAGTGCATTTTTTCTTTTTGCTCATGACACATGGTGACATGGCTAGTAAAGCCATTCAGGAAAAATTAGCTTGCATATGGTAGGTGCATTTTTGGGAGTCCTCTGTAAATCATTGACACTGTTAAGCACTGAGACATCAACATAAAATTTAGTGTGTTATGTTCAGGAAGTGGCTTTACATTTCAAGTTCCAAAACAAAAGCAAGTCACATACCTTTTTTATAAGGACTGAAAAAATAGGTTGGAGTACTGAATCTGTTCAAGCCCCCCCACCACCACCACCACAACATACTAGAGGCCTTGGGAGTGTTAAACTGCTCTTTAAAGTGAATATTCTAATCTAGACATAATTCTCCATTTCAAATCTAAACCCCAGTTTGACACTCACAAGGCCTCTCAGACATTGCAGTGCATCAGTTCTACAGAAAACTTATGTACAGCTAAAATTTGGTGTGTGTGTGTGGGGGGTGGTGGTAAGTTTTTGGTAGATGAGACATTCCATTTGGATTAGGAAGCCAGCAGAAGATTTTGATAAGCCTCTACCACAAGCCCATGTTTAAAAAAATACCATATTGAGTCTAAGGTTGACATAGATTAGGATCAACAGCCCATTAAAATAATATCCCAAACATCTTCAGCATAGTAGCTATTTTTGTCAGTACCTGTTGCAGCCAAAATGACAGAGGAAGATTCACTGTTTTATTTGGAAGACTGGGGAGCTCATCCTGAGTCCCAACATTTTTAAACCAAATCATGGTTATCCTGATTAATTTTTAAAGTAGGTTAAGGGACTGGTGAGGCTATGTGCGTAATGATTTGAACATTGGAGAGTAGGCTTGAAACCCTGCTCAGCCATGGAATCTCACCAGATGGCCTTGGGCAAATCACAAACTCTGAACATAAAAAATAACAGCAAAAAAACCCCTGTGATAGGGTCACCTTAGGGTGCAACAAGTCAGAAACTACTTGATGGCACACAAAAGCAACAAAAAGAGACTAGTAAAACCACATTTGAGTATTCATTGCCTAAGAAAACCCTGTGAAATTCACTGGATACACCATAAGTTGACAGGAGACTTAAAGGCATATATACACAGAGACCACAAAAAAGGTTACCTCAGGCACCTCTGTAATTCAAGCCACTGGCTGGGTTCCCATGTATGGGTTAGCATTTGTGAAATTGGCCATAGAGTACCATCAGCTCTGTATTAAAGGTCTCACCTAAGAAAGCGAAGTAATTTATGAAGATTTTTAAAGGAGATTTCCAGATTGGTCATGTCATAAATACTAAAAATGAGAAGACTCATGCTATTATGACTCATGAGTCTGTCCTCCTTAAAACGAATCTAAAATTTCAAGGGTGTGATATAATTTGGCATATCTAGCTTGCCTTTAGTAAATAAAATAGCATATGTTCAATTAATAAAATGAAAAATTAACAATGATATCTGCTGCCTTTTTCCAATAGCCAAAGGTAGTTAAGCTGAAACGTTTGGGGGAGGAGGCACTTTATAATTAATTAACTTGTTTGTAAAGGCTGGGACACCAGTATAAACTATTTTCCAAGTCCAAAATTTTACTTGAACATTGTTTTTATCAGGAAACATATTTGTATTTTAAAACACGACAACTTGGTAACAGACATTTCCTTTGCATTGCTTACATTTAGAGAAAATAACTAAGGAATTATTATATCCTAATTTTAGCGAAAGAGCTATGCATGACATACCATGCTGTTCCCTAATCTATTCCAGAGTTTAATTTTCACCAAGGACTGGGAATGGAAAATTTCCTGTGGAACAAAGAATACTAGTTGAAAAATTTCCATTACAGAAAATTTTCCACTCAGCCTCACTATTGAGCACAGAGAGGACTGCCTCATTTCTTTTGAGAAGCTACAGAAGCTGGAAGTCTTTGTATCAAAATCTGTTGCACTTTTTGTGAGACTACTTTGTGCTTTTGATTTATTTTGTCATGCCTAACCAGAAAACTGGTGTGTGGCATCACTATAATGAAACCAGCAACGGAAAAAAGATAGTTGGCCAGTGTAAATACTGCGGCCAGACATATGCAAATAATGCAACAAGAATGAAAAGACATTTAACAATATGCAAGAACTGTCCCGAAAGAACACAGATCTCATACAGGAAACTACTGCAATTAAGTACTGGAACAACATCTGGGAAAAGTCTCCTTCAGGAATTAATTGTAAGTAAACCAAACAATATATTTAACAACTCTACAGGATTGTATCTTTAGCACATTATCATTTTATAACTATAAAGCATTTCATAGCTTAAAAACTGACAACAGAACTCTGGATTAGAGTAGGAAAAAATATTTTCCTCCTTTTGTTGCAGGAACTTGGCAACTCAAGTGAAACAACAAATCTGCCAAATATGAAAACTGAAAATGATGAGCTACCAGCTTTTGAGAAAGGAGAAGCAGGAACCTCTTTTTCAGGGCAACAAGATGCAAAATCCAAGAGCAGCTGTCCAGGGCAGTCCAGGGTTCTAGTCAAATTTACAGACAAAATGTCAAAAGAAGAGCAAGAAAGGGCAGATGAGACATTAGCTCGAGCGATATTTGCAAGCAGCATACCTCTTTCAATTTTTGAAAATCAATACTGGAAGGAGCATTACAAGTTAATTTGCCCGTCATATAAGTTACCTTCAGGTTATCATTTATCACATTATCTTTTAGACAGAGAGTACAACAGAGTTCAAACAATGGTTGTTCAAAGGATCAGTCAAGCAGAATCGCTGACGCTGATGGCAAATGGTTGCGCTGATATACAAGAAACTTATTTACTGACTATTATGTTTGCAACACCTGACTCAAAATTCCTTAAAGCAATTCCTACTGAATCTTCTAATGAGACTGGTGAGTACATAGCCAACCTCTTAAGTGAAGAAATTGAAAGTGCAGGTCCACTCAGAGTCCAAGCCCTTGTGACTGGCAATGTGAGTAACATGGTAGCAGCAAGGCAAATATTAAAAGCCAAATACCCACATTTAATAGTATTTGGCTGTCTTGCTGATGGGTTGAATCTTCTGGCAAAAGACATAGTAAATACGAGTACAATGAAAACAATACTGGCAAAATGCAAAGAGATTGTGAAGGCGTTCAACAATCACCATGTTGCTAACCAGACACTGAAGAGGCTACAGAAAGAGAAGCAGAGAGAAGGGACTGCACTTTTCTTGCCATCAAAAACTAGATGCAATTCTGCTGTGACATGCTTAGACAGCCTGCTGCGCTCAAAGAACTGTTTACAGTGTGCTTCACTAGAAGATGCAGTATCCCAGATTATTCCTGTGAATGTTCGAAAGCAGATTTACAGTGATGTCTTTTGGGTTCAAGTTCAAGGAGCATTTAATATTCTACTACCAGTTTCAGATGCAATCAAAGAACTTCAACAAGGCATGTCAACACTTTCAAGAATTCCAGAGACTTTGGGAAAGCTTAAAGAAAAGCTAACTGCACTTTTGCCTTCTTCACCTCTATCCAAAGAAGATGTAACAGTAGTGAAGCAAGTATTTACTAAGACAACTGAGTTTTGCTCTCACCCAGTTCTTTTGGCAGCCAATCTACTGGATCCTCAATACTGTGGAAAGCATTTGTCAGAATATGAACTATCTTCTGCTCTTAATGTTATAATGGAACAAGCCAAGAACATCCCCAACACTGATGAAATTGCAATAATGACAGACATTGCTGAATATCGTGCAAAAGAAAAGCTTTGGAGCCAAGAGCTCATCTGGCGGGCATCAGAGAACTTGTCTCCTCTTACGTGGTGGAAGGGCTACTGTAGCACCCGACAACTGTCTAGGATCGCCATAAGAATCCTAAGCATTCCACCAACAGCTGCTTCCTGTGAACAGAGCTGGAAGGCTTTCAACTCAATCACAATGCAGAACAGACTAACAAATGAACGCACTGCTAAGCTTGTTTCTCTTTCTCAAAATCTCTTGCTCCTGCACGACAGCTCATCCCAAACACCAAGGGTAAAAAGAATGAAGCATGATCAATTGCCCATGAACTCACCGCAGATAGGATCCTCATTTGATGAAACAGAATGCAGCTCAAACACATTTGCATAAGATTCTTCTCTTTCTGGACTGGAATCTACCCATACTGTAAGCATTTCTACAGACACTGAAACTGAAGATACTCTCCATAAAAATTAAACTGGGGGGGGGGGGGGACAGTGTCATATCCTGTAGAGTGCTTTGGGTATCCTGAAAGTAGTGTTTTCAGTTTCCACTGCCTTTATTTTTCCCTGCTGTGTTTCAATACAGTAAAAGAAGTGCCTATTATTCAGCCGTAGAGTCTTAAAATGTTTACAAATATCCTAATCAAAATCATGTCTAACTCAAATCTTTCACTGGCAACCAAAATGCACAAGGTACTTGTTGCAAGCTTTCCAAAGCTTCATGGGCTTCTTCATCAGGCAAGATGTTACAAACCAAAAAGGAGACGAAGAAAATAATAATTGGAGAAGTTCTCTGCCTGAGAATTCTAAATACCCCTCCTTAAAACTGCCAATCCCAGAATGCAACAGGAGGCAGCTAGAGGAGTCAAAGTGGAATAGTTGCACTTTAAGAGTATAGTGTGATAAACATCAAGGTCTTGGATCTCACATGTACATGAAATATCTGTTTTCCTCACTGAACGTGCAATATCAAGAAAGAATCAAGGTAAGCAGGCATTAATTTAAACTGTGGAAACTAAGCATGGTTAGCCCTGGTTAGTACTTGGATGGGAAACCTGCAATGAACACCAGATGCTACAGGCTATATTTCAGAGGAAGGAACTGCAAAACCACATCTGAGTATTTCTTGCTGAGGCTATATACATACATTTTATTTGTTCAATGGCCAGCAAGAAGGGATACAGAGTACAGTTAAAATATGCAATACTAAACTACAAAGTGACACACAGTAATAAAATAATCACTCTCCTGTGCTTTTGTTCATATCTTTGCTACGTTATAGTGTGAGCCTAACCCTAGTACAGTAGAAATTACATAATAGAATGTTGTAAGATAAAATAAAATAATAAAATAAAATGTATTCTCTCTGACAATTTTTCAATTAAAAATTTCAAATTTCAAATAATAATAATAATAATAATAATAGTACATTTAAGATAGGGAGATTTTTTTCTGAATTTGTCTTATTTTCATTGCAGCAATACAGAATTTAACAACTGTACACATAATATCAAGATTTAAATCATGCAGTAGATAATTCACATAGAAGTTAACTGGGTACCCCCCACACACATGTTTTTCTATTAGAGGAGCAATATAAATTGATCTGACATCCTCATAAAATTTGCAGTGTAACAGTATGTGTAAAATAGTTTCTACTTCCCCTTCTCCACATGGGCAAGTGTGCTTAGTTATAAGAACTTTGTTGAATCTGCCTTGGAGTAGTGCAGATGGGAGAATATTAAATCTAGCTTTAAAGAAAGCAATTCTCAACCTAGGAAAAGTTGCATTTTGTAATATCTTGCTGGTTCCTATACTCCCCTATTTATCCAAATTCTACTGTGTTGTGGGAGCCTACTAAGTTCATTCTGGAACTCCATACCCTTTATTCTTTGAGTAACTATTTGTTTGGCTTGATCATAACCTAGTGATAACAAGACTAAAGGAGAGAGTCCATAAGAGACCAGCTTATATTCCACTCTTTGTTTCCAGGGTAAAGAAAAATTATCTGTTAGCACTAATGGGGTTAAACTCACTGGAAAGAATTGAATTTTTAGACAATAATTTATCATCAACTTTCAGGTCCTCATTTGAATTATCATTCCTGTCTCAAGCCTTAACTGGGCATTTGGTGTATCATTGGGTACAGCCAAAACTGACTGCAGGAATTTTGTTTGAACTGTTTACTGTGACACTTTCTTTATATAAATTCTTATCTGAGCCCCATAGAGAATTTGGGCCAATGTTTTGGCCTCAAAAAGTTTTAAAGCTGCAGGTACTAAGTGTAGAAAAAGCATTTAATGGCATTCATTGACCTGAGAGCTGATTGATTTACAGAATTCTGATGCACGTTCCAAATACCTTTAAAGTGAAAGACCACCCCAAGATACTTAAATACATTGACCTATTCTAATTTATGCCCTTCTACTTTCTAGGAGTACTGCCTAGCTCTTTTAGCAAAAACAAGATTTTTTTATTTATCAAAGTTAATAACAAAGTGGTTTTGTCTACAGTATCTTAGTGTTGCAGCAATTGCTCTTTTCAATCCAATGGGAGTTTATGAAATTAGAACAGCATCTTCAGAGTATAGGAGGATCTGACTTTTGCGCTGTGCTAGACTGGGTGCATGAGTATCCATTCTATGTTAGAGGTCCACAAATGAATTAATATAAAGGTTAAAAAGAGTAGGGACAAGAATACAACCCTATCAGACTCCTCCCTGCACATTTACTATGCCAGAGAGGGTCCCAAGAGAATTGCACTTTACTCTTAAAGTGGAATTAGATTATACTGTAAATTCTGCATGAGATGGAGAAAGTGTCTATCAATAGTTGTATTTTTTTTACTTCCCCCAAAGCACATTTCTGGATATTGAATCAAAGGGTTGTTTAAAATTCAGAAAGACTACAAAAAGGGATGATTTCACTTTGTATGTGTATTTTTGTAGTAAACGATGGTGTGCCAGTATATGATCTACTGTTGATTTCCCTTCTCTGAAACCCACCTGTTAGACTTGAATTATGCCCTCTGACTCAACCCAGTTTTATAATTTAAGAGTTAAGTGTTTAGCTTACTAACCACACTCAAAAAGCTAATGGGGCTAAAATTACATGGCTCATTGTTGTTACCTTTTTGTAAATTGAGACGATTATTGCTAACTTCCAGTCCCCTAGGACATGACCAGTCTGGTTTATAAATGTAAACAGGGATGCTAATAGAGGTGCCCACCAGCTTGTGTTCTTTTTTATGACTTCGGGCATTATGCAATCAGCACCGGGAGTCTTGTTAACCTTAAGAGATTCAATCAATAGGGATACCTCTTGGACTGAAACTGGTGGCCATTTCTGTACTTGCTTCAGATTGATCTGATTCTCACTCAATGTACTGGGTGGATCTATGTACAGTGGGCCCTCTCCTTATGCGGGGGATCCATTCTGGATCCTCCCACATAAAGGAAAAACCGCCTATGCTTGAGCCCAATAGGAGATAATGGGGCACGTGCATGTGGTGGCATGGCATGTACACGCCATGGGCACGTGTGCCATTGTTTTCATCCTCATGTGGCTTCTGCATAAAATGCATCCGCACATGGCACCGGCGCACTGTAACTCTCTAAAAAGTTCCTCCCAAGCATGATTTGAGACCTGATTAGATGAAGAAGTCAGCGATCTTTCCAGTAACCTGTCAAAAAAGAGCTGAATCTCTCATCCTAAATGAATAGATAAGTTTCTACCAGGACTCCTGAAGCTTAAAACAGATGGGCCAAAAAAACCACAGCAGGGCTATACCGATACTGTTCATGGCATTGGCATTTTATACACTTATTTAAAGGCTTTTTTTAATGTTCAGTTTGTTCAACCACAGTATTGTATGTGGTCCAATTTATGGTTCAAAATTAGATATTAGACTTCATCTTCAAATGTAGTATTAGCTCTGTACAAGGTGCAAACATTAATCAAACAACTCCTATGGGTACAGGGCACAGAAAAGGTTGGGAACCACTGCTATATATGATCCTTTATTATTCTGAATGTTCAGATAGCACTTGTTGGCATGTATGCAGCCAAAGGCCAGAAGCATTTTTTTTTTCTCTTAGAAAAATTATAACTACTACCTTTGCTCTTGTCTGCTCTCAGGTTTATCAGCAGGTGCTGGGATGCCAAGGTTAAGGGGGTGGGGAGGGGACCGTAAAGGAGCCCTGGTTGCATAGTGGTTAAATGACAGTACTGCAGTCACAATGCTGTGAGTTTGATCCTGAGGGGCTCCAAGGTTGACTCAGCCTTCCATCCTTTTGGAGATCGGTAAACTGAGTACCCAGATTGTTGGGGGCAATTGGATTACACATTGTAAACCACTTAGAGACTGCTTAGTTCAGTATGATGCAGAATAGAAATGTAAATGCTTATTGCTATCAGCATGTAAAATTAACACAGTGAGCTGTGTGGGTTGAAAACTTACCATATACACTCAACTATAAGTCGACTTCATGTATAAGCCAAGGGCAAGGTTTGGGACCAAAATTATGGATTTTGACATGACCCATGGATAAGCCGAGAGTAAAACGTAGAGGCCTGAACAAGGAATCTAAAGGATGAAGCAATGGAAAACAATGCCAAAAAACTTTTAAAATTCCAGCAGGCATGTTTGCGCTCATACTAAAGGCTGGATGGATGCCAGAAAAGAGGGGGGCTTGTCAGTGATTCCAGGACTGCTCTTGCCTTTCGCCAGGTGTAAGTACAATACTTACATTGAACAGTGAATAAACCGACTCAGATTTTTGGGGTCAAATTTTTGATTACAATTTTTAGACTTATACATGAGCACATACAGTACTTGATTTCCAAACAGCCTTCACAGCACCACAGCATTAGAATCACTAGAGTTAACATTGTAGCACTTGAGCACCACTTTCAACACTATCTGAAATTGCATTGAAATCCTACAGAAATAAGTTCTGCATTACCTTTACCTTGGTGCAAGGTGGGGGGAGGGTTGGGATATGGGGTTGTTTTTCGGTTGTAATTTTAACTGTACCATGTTTTATTTTTATATTGTTGTAATCCACTTTGATTCCTTGTGAAAAAGCAGAATATACATAAATTTTATTAATTGTATTATTATTAATCTACAAAAAAGGAATTTCAAGTATCCCTTCACTTATACATCTTTTTCCCCTTTAAAAAACTATTTACAACTTTCAAACAAAACTAACAGAATGGAAAGCATACTTAAGCAAGGCATGTTGTAAATTCAAAGTAGAGAGCAGTTCTGCTGCAACATTTAATCCTATCCCAAAGTCAGTAGCTCTGTGCTCCCTTTCAAAAATGGCTCCCCAGGACACCTATACAAGCTCAAGGTAGTGAAAGCAAGCAAGGATATATAATTTCCAACATGACAAATGTCATTCTACGCTTTAGGTTTGGGAGGGGGAAAAAGCTTGAGTAGGAAACCAGAAGATACAACAGAGCCTGTCCTGAAACTGAGTTTCCTTCTGTAGCTGTAGAAAGAAAGCCATGCTTCTCAACAACAAGGCTTCACAGGATACTGCCCTATATTAAGAAGTAATTTTATTTCATTCTAAGTCTCATCCCTCATTTTCTTCTTGGTAGAATTCTACAGAGTAATTTTGAAAACATAATCATGCAGGAAACGAGTATAACTGTTTGTTTTCAAAGGATACTTTGATCTCTATATGTAGAAGAAAAACATTTCTTTTGGGATGATGGCTGGGTTGGGAGTGCCTTTTGGTTTGCTTTTTAAATTTACCTTTGCTCAGGCATCAGTGTGATAACTTGCAAGTCCTAACATGCCACAAGCAGGGATCACTGGCACATTTGAAAAGCAGCTTCTTTGCCTTACCTGAAACTTCATTTTGTTTAAAATGCTTGTTAGCAAAATTATGCAAGATGCCAGAGGCATTCAGCTGCAGTACATATAGGTTTGTGTGTACTGCAGCTGTGCTCCTAATTAACTGTCAATGTGCTGGTCAACAAGCCTTTTTCCTAATAATATTCCAAACGTCAATAAATGTCACATTACATTCCGCATTACATTCCCATCCAATAAGACATTTAAGAAAGTGAAATGTTTATCTAAGACATGGGAGGAGACTGGTATCACAAATCACTGATTCCCCCTGTGCAAGTACAGCTGGCCCTCCATTTCTGTGGGGGATCCATTCTGGAAAAAAACCCCTGCAAAAACGGAGGCTCGTGCGTATTCAAGCACCATAGGCTTGAATGGGGCATGCCCCCATGCACATGGCCCAGGCACGCCCACCACTGCAAATAGTGGAGATCTCCCCCTCCACATATATTCAAGGGCGCTAATCTCACATTCGCAATTTAGGAGGGGCAAATGTAGAAGGAATTCCTGATCAAACCAGGGACAGGACTCTCTTATCATCTTGGAATTTGTAACTGAAGGAATCCCAGGACTTCAGGAGTATAGAGATGAGTACAGATGGGGGGAAATGACAGCTTATTTACCATACCCACATTCACGCAACCTGCTTTCTCTTCATATAGCAAGAGTTTTGGATTCAAGTCACCACAAGTACAAAATTAAGACTTCTAAAAAAAACAATGACAGTCTGGTTGAAGATAAATGATGCAGACCATTCCATAGTTCTCAGGAGCATGGACACATCCTCTGCATCAGTGAGCTTTCAGTGTGATCTAACCCTGTAACATGCACAGTGTCAAGGTTAATCTGGCCCTAGCATTACGTTTTAAATAAAACTTAATTGCACTCAATTTCACTATGCTCCTTAAAATACCCCAGAAGCTAAAGACAGCTCTTTACCAATTTCATAATGAAACAGCCTAATATACCAGAAAAATAGCAACTATGACTCTACCACATTAGGTGTTTTTATGCCCGTCTCCCCATTCCCTGCCAATGCAAGAAGCTTAAGGTCAAATATTTTATTTCAGCATATGACCTCTGAATCCTTTAATGTAGATCTGATGTGACCTTGGTGTGTTACAGACCGCCCCTTTGGGGCAGCCTGTACCCGCCACTTTCCCCAATGGATCGGGGCCTCAGCTCCCACAGCGGCAGCCCTGAGGCTCCAATCCGCCACTTTTCCAGGCCATGGGAAGCGGCAAAGGCCGCTTCCCATGGCCTGGAAAGGGGTGTCCTTAGGGCTTCAAGCCCCAAGGACACCCCAACAGCGGTGGGGAAAGGATGCTGGCGCAGCTGTGTAAAGGCTGCACCAGTGCCACAAACCCAGTAAGGAGCTCCGTTTTGGAGCTCCTTTCTGCACCGCGGAAAGGGTGCCAAAGGTGCCCTTCTGCGGTGCCAGGATGTCACGTCTGTGCCGCCCCGTTTGGAGGCGGTGCGGTCATGATGTCCTAATGGCGGCGCCCATGTAGAATGGGCGCTGCCATTTTGTACGTATTGTGTATGTACTAGGGTTCGGGGCGTCTGAAAGAGACGCCTCACACAACCCTACTACATACCCAGTACGTACTAAAAGGCCCTTCTGGAAAGGGCCCTTGTAAGAAATCTGTGCACACAGGCTAGATAAATATGAGGTAGGGTGGATGTACTTGTGCTAATCCTCAGAATTTCTCCTCTAATTCTTCTATGCTGATGGAATTGTTACCAGTAGAATTGTTACCATTAGCTATTCAATTAAACTTCACAGGAACACATGCACGCACATCTCAGTTTGAGTGGAGGTTATCAATCATAGAATTATAGAGTTGGAAGAGACCGCAAGGGCCATCCAGTCCAACCCCCTGCCATGCAGGAAATCCAAATCAAAGCATCCCCCACAGATCGCCATCTAACCTCTGCTTAAAGACCTCCAAGGAAGGAGACTCCACTACACTCTGAGGAAGTGTGTTTCACTGTCGAACAGCCCTTACTGTCAAGAAGTTCTTCCTAATGTTGAGGTGGAATCTCTTTTCCTGGAGCTTGCATCCATTGTTCCGGGTCCTGTTCTCTGGAGCAGCAGAAAACAAGCTTGCTCCCTCCTCAATATGACATCCTTTCAAATATTTAAACAGGGCTATCATATCACCTCTTAACCTTCTTTTCTCCAGGCTAAACATATCCAGCTCCCTGAGTCGTTCCTCATAGCACATGGTTTCCAGACCTTTCACCATTTTAGCCGCCCTCCTTTGGACACGCTCCAGTTTCTCAACATCCTTTTTAAATTGTGGTGCACAGAACTGGACACAATATTCCAGGTGGGGCCTGACCAGAGCAGAATACAGTGGCACTATTACTTCTCTTGATCTAGACACTATACTTTTATTGATGCAGCCTAAAATTGCATTGGCCTTTTTAGCTGCCGCATCGCACTGTTCACTCATGTTCAACTTGTGGTCCACTTAGACTCCCAGATCCCTTTCACATGTAGTTTCAGTCAGCCAGGTATCCCCCATCCTATATCTGTGCATTTTATTTTTTCGCCCTAAGTGCATTACCTTACATTTCTCCGTGTTGAATTTCATTTTGTTAGCTTTGGCCCAGCTTTCTAGTCTATTCAGATCATTTTGAATTTTGATCCTGTCCTCTGGAGTATTAGCTATTCCTCCTAATTTGGTGTCATCTGCAAATTTGATAAGTATGCTCCCAATCCTGTCATCCAGGTCATTGATAAAGATGTTAAATAACACTGGCCCAAGGACAGAGTCCTGTGGGACCCCACTGGTCACTTCTCTCCAGGATGAAAAGGTGCCATTGTTGAGCACCCTTTGTGTTCGGCCAGTCAACCAGTTACAAATCCATGTAACAGTTGCCTTGTCTAGCCCACATTTTACAAGATTGTTTGCAAGAATGTCATGGGAAACCTTGTCAAAGGCCTTACTGAAATCAAGATATACTATATCCACAGCATTCCTTTCATCTACCAAGCTCGTAATTTTATCAAAGAAAGAGATTAGATTTGTCTGGCATGACTTGTTTCTCTGAAACCCATGTTGACTGTTTGTGATTATGGCATTGCCTTCTAGATGTTCACAGATTCTCTGTTTAATGATCTGCTCCAGAATCTTTCCAGGTATTGATGTCAGACTGACTGGACGATAATTGTTGGGATCCTCTTTTTCCCCTTTTTGAAGATGGGGACAATGTTTGCCCTCCTCCAGTCTGCTGGGATTTCTCCTGTTTTCTAGGAGTTTTCAAATATGATTGCCAATGGCTCCGATATTACATTTGCCAGTTCTATTAATACCCTTGGATATAGTACATCTGGTCCTGGAGACTTAAATTCATTTAGATTAACAAGGTATTCCTCTACTATCTCTTTACTTATTCTGTACTGAAATTCCCCTATTCTGTCCTCTGCTCCATTATCCTCAGGTTGTGCATCCTTTGCCTTTTCTGAGAAGACTGAGGCAAAGAAGGTGTTGAGTAATTCTGCCTTTTCTCTGTCCCCTGTTAGCATTTTGTCATCTTCTCCATGCGGTGGCCCTACCGTTTCCTCCTTCTTCCTTTTGCTGTGGACATATCCAAAAAAGCCTTTTTTATTGTTTTTAACCTCTCTAGCAAGCCTGAGTTCATTTTGTGCTTTTGCTTTTCTGACTTTATCCCTACATGTGCTTGCTATTTCTTTGAATTCCTCTTTGGTGATTTCCCCCTTTTTCCATTTCTTATACATGTTCCATTTAAAACTTAACTCAGTTGAAAGTTCCTTAGTCATCTATCCTGATTTCTTGAGGCACCTCCCATTTTTCATGTCTGTACTCAATAAATCGCATAAATTCTCTAGTAGTATATTATACAGGCCATTGATCAAGAACACACAACTACAGTTGACAAGAAGGACTCTCAGTATTTGACCAGTTTCTCCTAATTTGGTGCCTACTGGATGTCTGAATGACCACTCCCATCAGCTCCTGCCAGCATGGTTGGATGTCAAAGATTATGGGAGCCATAGTTTACAACATCTGGAGCGCATCGGATTGGAAAACTGATGTTCTAGACCAGCAGTTCCCAACCCTAAGGGCTCCACAAGTCAAAAAGATTGGGAACCCCTGTTCTAGACCATTTGTCTTTTTGGTTTTACATAGAATGTGGATGTGCATGTTTGGATCCTGTTTTAAAATTTACTCCATTAATGTTTGTATATCTCTCAATAAAATACATCAAAGTAATAATTGCTATTTTAAAATAGGAAAATAATGGGTGGTTTTCTCATTGCCATCTAGTACATCACTGGGCTAGCAATCTGCAGACTGGAACATCCACAACTTGCCACACCTTATATTATTCAATGGTGGTGCATGCACATGGACATGTCAATCTGCCCATATTGCTGCCTTTGAGAGCCACAAAAAAGAAGCAGGGTCATACAAAACCTACAAGCCATTCTTTCCTCACCCCAGTACTACTGTGTTTTGGAGTTGAAATGCATCACAAACTGGTTGAACAATGAAGCCTGAAGTCAAATAGTGCCTAACAAATCTACCCAAGTAGTGAAGCCACTAGAGAAAAGAGATCTGGATTCCACTTCCTGCAAAATTAGAAGCAAGCTACATAAGACCATTTCTCCTTCAGCTGGCTGCTTCTTTTGCACTCAGCACTGGCCTAAGTATCAGACTAAATGCCCTTGAGGAAAAACACACTGAACAGCATTAATTTGGTATACTTAAATTCAGCAGCAGAAACCTTGTGGGTCTAATGTTTGCTGACATGCAAAAGTGCACAATTCTTTCCATGTGGTTGCCTTTCTATGTCCTTTTTCTTCTTCCCCTTTTCGGAAAAGCTAGGAAAACGATTCCTGGGCTATGCAAGTGTCTAGGGGGCAGTGGAGGGGAGAGGAAACTGTTCCTCTTTGAGTCATGGAGGGTTCCCTGGGGACTAGCTGCCTGCTTTCTTTTGCTCCAAGTATGGACCAGAGAGCTGTGCTCTCTCCAAAAGAGGATTATCAGGGACCTGTGAAGGCACTTAGCAATGATAGCAAGCCCTTTACATTTGCTTATTTAGCAAGAACAGAACACTCAGACAAAGGTGAAGCCTTTCAAAGGGCAGTTCAAATCTCTACAGTTTTTTTTTAAAAGAAAGTTACAAGAGAAAGGAATTCTTTCAAAAGGTGGGGCAAGGTTGGGAGAGGGAGAAAGTCAAACGTATAAAGGAACTGTCATACTGTGGCTGCTGACAAAAAACTATCTTGGATATTTGCTCAGAGGAGCTCCTTCAGGTCATCGTGTGACTCAAAGGAACAGCTTGTGAGCCATAGTGGAAATACTTAGCTGCACTGGGACATCATCATTTGTTGTGAGGCTTCCCTTCACCCACTTCACATCCTGGGCTCCTGTTGATACAAGTATGGAAAAACCCAAACCCCTTGGGTGAGAGCTTAACACAGAGCTGTCAATTTTGGCAGCAACCCTAAATTGGGGATACATACAGATTGAATCTGACAAACAGCAATAAAACATGAGCAAGTAACATGATGATTATTTTAAAACTTGATTTTTTATTTTTTAAAAAGGTATTAATACATATTAGTTATCCTTTTTAACAATATGATGATTATTTTACAACTTGGAATTTTTTATTTAAAAATTATTAATGCCTATTAGCTATCCTTTTAAAAAAGCATGGTTAAAATTATATCTGAACATCACATTACAGTCACTATATGCCAATCCTCTCTTTTGTGACTCATCTCACATTACACACTGTTCCACAATGTCCCTCAGCCCTCAGCAATCGTTTGGTATGTGGGCATCCAGTGGGAAGAGAATGAGGGTCGGTATGAAAGGTACAACTGAATCCAAGCTCTCTATCAAACACACTGAGTTAAACCTTGCTTATTAACGTAAAAGAGTAAACTCAGTTGAAAAAGAACAATATGATGCCTAAAATGAAGCTTCATAAAGATATTCCATGTATGGTGCTTACTGCTGTGCAAAATATTTATGAATAACAGACTAAATGCAATGCATGCTCCTGGAAACTTCTGGTTCCTTAAGTCTTCAAATTAGTGATTGCACTCAGTGTCATTACAGATATTAAGAGAGCAGAACAGACATGTTCAATTTCAGAACTGCTTCCTTATGGAAATATAAATATTGCAGGTCAAAAGGCTTGTGGGGTACATGCCCACAGACTCTGGATTAAGTTCCTGGGCAGCACAAAACTCTATTCAGTGGCAAACAAATATGTCTTGTTATAGCAGCCAAGTTGTATGTAAGTTTACTTGGGAAACATATGAATTATAAAAGCTAGAAACCTGATTTATAGCACTTTGGTTTGCATCAGTCTACCCTGAAACAAAGAAAAATTAATTATTTGGTACAATAAGAACAATTAAGTCTTGCCAATCCTGATCAAACTGAAGCATGCATAATTGTTCAAATGACCAAGCTTTCAATGCTGCATCAATATGTAAAGGCAGCATGCTAGCTTTAGAGATAAATAACTGGCCCACAATGTGTCTTTACAGTACACTCTCTTCATAGTGAGGCTTGAACAATGGAATCTCCAAACTAATGAACTTTATACCAGCAAAATGCTATCTGCAAATCTATTCACAGTAAGTTATAGTGCAGGGATTCTCTAGGCTAAGGGGAAATGTCTGGGAAAATAATATGGGGAGAAATGGCATAAAGTCTGAAGCAGACTATGCACCTTTACCACACCAGTGTATTTTCCCCACTTTTCTAGCCATCAGGCACTTGTCCTTCACAACACCACTCCTTCCCCTTTCAGTTTACCTCCCTCCCCCAAAGTTACCTCACAAACACCATACACTGAATGAGCACAAGTACTTCGTCACTGTAACTTTTGCAAGCCACAACACCTTCACTGCATTGTATGATTAACAACCTGCCTGCACTCCTAGAGCTTGCCAGCACTCCTTATGTGGAAAAGGAACAAAGCAGTTGAATCAGCCACTGCTTATCCCTGAACCTGTATTCTCCTACACAGAAACTGGAGCAAGGACAGAGTGGCAATACTTTGCACATTTCTCAATTCTCTTAATGCATAACAACATCTCACCTTTCATGCATAAAGATGCTGCTGTACAGATGATTTAATAGAAGATGCTGGTTGGTTTTCAATTTCATTATTAGAGGACAAAGCTTAATGTTTTTCTTTTCTAATACTTAGTATTTATGCTTCTAATAAACATACTGATGTACCAGTCTGTATTTTGCAAGAGTGCAGCCATGTGCATGCTCTCTGTATTGATATACAGATCCCGAAGATAATGCAGCCTTTGCTCAAGGCTGAATGTAGAGCATAAAGGCATTGCAGAAGGAAGATTCTCAGGAGCTGCTATTGCAAGTATAAAAATTGCAGTTCTGCCTCAAATTTATTCAAAGGACTCGAAGCTGCTGCACAGCTACCAACCTAAGCAGACTTGAGGAGGACTACACTGCAAAGGGACTGCTGCACGTGCTGCACAAACCTCTGCAGTTTCTTTTATGCCAGCAGACTGCGCCATCCCAGTTCATCCACAAAGCCGGAGTAGAGCTGAGGGATATCCTGGACAAATAACGGATTTTTATCCTTTGGTTCACAACAATAAAACACACACATACTTACTTATTAGAAATCCAACTTTACTTTGAAATACTTGCATTATCCCCCCCCCCCCACTTCCACATCTTCGTTTTTATTGGTAAACCTTCAATTTCTTCCTGTATAATGAAAAACGGAATGGTAGGACATAAACATGAGGAATTTCAAGTAGAACAGATGTGCAAAAAAGAAAGATCTATAGAAATTGGTAGGGAACAAAGGGTGAGACAGCAACCAGTATACAAGACCATAAGGATTTCAGAGGTAAATCAAATAAGTATTTGGAATTTGTTCGATTTTCACAGTCTGAATCAGAACCCTGGTATTATTTTATTTAGTTTGGTATTTTCCTCCAAATTATAGGTACTTATACTCATGATCCATCCAGTAATCTTTCATTTTATTTTCAACCTTTCTTATGCTCATAATATGGAATATTAAAATATCCAGAGAGAAGCTGGATTAATGAGTTCCTCAATGCCATTAATCAACAAGCAGCCAGACTTCCCTATATGCAACATTCCCTAACCCCTCTTCTGAGTAGCCATAAGGCTACTGAATGATCAAACAAATGTAATGCTAGATGCATTCAGTTCACAGCTACTTAAAATATTTATAACCAGCTTCCCTCAAGTAAGGTATTTCCCAAGGCTTACAAAATCTAATATGAAGCCCACAAAGTCTCAAAATTACAGCAGTATAATCCCTCCCTTCATTTACACACACAAATCCCACAACAAGAACCTCCTTTCTGTAAAAATTTACAGCTGCTGGAGTTGGACCACACAAGTATAAAACCCTGATCCTAGGAGAACAGATAATGATGCTGCAGAGCATAAGAGAATCAGCCAGAGGTGCACACCACGAGCATTTCTTCCGCCTGTGAATAGCCACCTCCTGGGGAATGTGAAAATAGAACTGCTGAGTCAGATGGACCATAGTTTTCAATATACCATTCCAAGTATTTCACTTTATGGATATCCTCTGCAGTCCAGCCAGTGGGCAACCTGTTTACAGAGGCAAACGGAACACTTCTACATGCTCCATGAGGGACCATGACTTGTGTTGTGATGAGTGGTTCCCAGTTTACATAGCCACTAAGCTACTGACAGCCATAACTGACACAACTGAAAACTTGCAGTAACATGGTAAAAAGTCTGTACACATTCAGCTGCCATATGTGGAAGCTATTTGAGCCACTTTCACAAGATGCAGTAGTTTATTGACCAGACTTAACAAAGAGCCATGGCTCCATATGCCAGGTAAATTTCCATCAGCCTTAAAACAGGCAATAGTCAAACCACTTTTAAAGAAACTCTCCCTTGACCCCCTGTTGATGTTTAATTACAGACCCGTCTCTTTATTACCATTCTTGGGCAAGGTGATTGAGAGGGCAGTCACCTTTCAACTCCAAGCAGTCTTGGATGAAACTGATTATCTGGACCCATTTCAAACTGGCTTCAGAGCGGGACACGGAGTCGAGACTGCCATGGTCGCCTTAGTCGATGATCTCCATCTGGGCATCGACAGGGGAAATGTAACCCTGTTGGTGCTCTTGGACATCTCTGCGGCCTTCAATACTATCGACCATGGTATCCTTCTGGAACGCCTGAGAGAGTTAGGTATTGGGGGCACTGCGCTCCAGTGGTTCCGATCCTACCTCTCAGGAAGGTTCCAGATGGTGAGGCTGGGGGACAGCTGCTCTCGAAAAAGAGAGCTGACATCTGGCGTCCCTCAAGGCGCCATTCTGTCCCCCATGCTGTTTAACATTTACATGAAGCTACTGGGAGAGATCATCCAGAGCCACAGAGTACGGTGTTATCAGTATGCTGATGACACCCAGATCTATCTCTCCATGTCTCCAACTGATATAGTGACTAAGGATGGCACCTCCCCTCTGGATGCCTGCTTGAGGTCAGTAATGGGCTGGATGAGGGAAAACAAACTCAAGCTGAATCCAGAGAAAACAGAGGTACTTGTGATAGGTTCCCCAAGTCCAGACAGGGAAATTTGTCATCCTATCCTTGACGGGGTCACACTCCCCCTAAAGGATAAAGTTCGCAGCTTGGGAGTACTCCTGGACTCATCCCTGCAGTTATCATCTCAAGTAGATGGGATGGCCAGGAGTGCTTGGTACCAGCTTCGGCTGATACGCCAACTGTGCCCCTGTCTGGACCGAAATGGCCAGGGTACTTGGAGGACCGCCTCTCCCCATATAGTCCGCCCCGCACACTCAGGTCGTTTGGGAAGAATCTGTTGAGAATCCTGATAATGAGATATGTATCAACCTCACAAAGGGCCTTTTCTATTTCGGCCCCTGGGATCTGGAACACCCTTCCCGAGGAACTCCGCTCCGCCACCTCCCTGGATCTCTTTAAAAAGAGACTTAAGACCTTCCTGTTTCGGCAAGCCTTCCCCGATGCTCCTTGATGATATATGACTCCCCCCTATATGTACAGCATTATCGAGCATATTTAGCTGGCCTGGATTTTGATGTATGGATTTGATGTATGGTTTTAATCTGTATTTTGAAATGTTTTTATTGAAGTTTTATTTATGTATTGCAATTTTTATCTTGTATTTTGTAATTGATATTGCAATTTTTACCTGTACACCGCTATGATCAACACGGAATAGCGGTTTATAAATAAAACATTATTATTATTATTATTATTATTATTATTATTATTGAAAGGACTTTGAAACAGTAGTACACGTGCACTGGTAACCTCTCGCTTGGGTTTCTGTAATGTGCTCTACATGGGGCTACCTTTGCACCAGGTTCGGAAGCTTCAATTGGTTCAAAATGCTGCAGCCAGATTGGTCGCAGGCACTTCAAGATCTGACCGTATATCACCTGTACTAAGATCTCTCCACTGGCTGCCAATTAGCTTCCGGGCGCAATACAAAGTGTTGGTCATTACCTTTTTTTTTTATTAACTTTTCTTTAACATATATACAATATAACATTTATCCTTCTTCCCCTACTTCCCTCCCCCCTCCCATACGGCTTGAAAGGTTGATAATTTGTACATTGTTTATATTTAATACATAACATTCCTTATGTGGGATTTAATTACATTACAGTTGGCCCTTCTTATACACGGATTTTTTATACACGGATTTAAGCATACACGGTTTGAAAATGTTCCAAAAAGGTATAAATTTACCTTGATTTTCCATTTTTTATTAGGGATACCATTTTGCTATGTCATTACAGTATATTTAATGGGACTTGAGCATACACGGATTTTGTTATACACGGGGGATCTTGGAACCAAACCCCAGCGTATAACAAGGGTCCACTGTATTAACTTCTTTGTACTCCATGTTCCCCTTAAATTTCTCCAACCAGATATCCCAACCCCTGTTCCATGCTTCCTCTTTCCTTTCCCCACTATATCTTAATCTTCTATCCCTAATAATTTCAAACAGCAGGTTCTCTGCCAAATACATATCTACCTTGGTAGAAGTCCAATTGTTACTATCCTTCCATCCTAATGCTATCACTGCGTGTGTTGCTTTTAATATAATCTTTATTGCTTTTTCTTCATTGTTCTTCAGTCCCTTATTTTTCATTTTTAAAGTTATACAATTCTCTTTATTCAGCTGGATATCCTTGCCTATAATTTTGTTAATCTCTCTTATCACATTACCCCAAAACTTCTGGACACATGGACAATCTTACCACATATGAATATATTTGGACTCCCCACAATGCCAACATTTTGCTGATAGATTTTTATTAAACAATAATAATTGAGAGGGGGTCCTATACCATCTCCCTAATAATTTCATCTGTTGCTCCTTTATTCTAGTATGCTTATTTCTCTTAATCTCTTGTATCCACAACTGTATATCTTCACTTGATAAATTTAGATCACTTTCCCAAACCCCTTTCAAAGTATCTATGATTTTACACTGATGCTCTACTATTGTTCTATATATAAATCCAATAATAACTTTACCTTGTGGCATCTTTTTAATAATCATCTCCAATGGTGTTGCTTTATTTTCTTTCGTGTCTCTAACTATATCTTTTAGAAGTTTATTAATTCCAGCTGCGTGGACCCAGTATTTTCTTCCAATTAAATTGGTGAGTCTTCCCATCCCCTACGGATTACCCTCTTGATCAAACAGGTTGCCTATAACTCTAATACCTTCATTTTTAATTTTCTTTAATATTCTCCCTTGATCCTCATTGTTACTTATGTTCAGACTTTCTATGGGAAACCGTTTCAGGTTTCCATTTACCAATATGTTCTGCCATTTCTCCCAGATTTGTTTAGTTGCTTTCAGGGGGCCTATCAATTTATCATTATGCTTCTGTCCACTCAGTCTAAAAACTAAGCTATGTTCCATTTTATTTATTAATCCTTCTAACCTTACCCATTTTTTTCCTTGTTGTATTCAAATTCTAAAATTCTTTTAATTTGAGTTGCATCAAAATATATCTCTAAAGAAGGGATACCTCACCCTCCTTCTTCTTGGTGACCATATATTAATGCTTTTATAAGTCTAGGTTTTTTTATTTCCCGAAATCCATCTTTTTATTGATCTATTCCATCCTCTTACTATTTTTATGGGGATCCTTACTGGGATTGTTTGAAATAAATATATAAATTTGGATAATATCATCATTTTAAACATTCTTACTTTTGTAAGCATATTCCATTTTTTACTTGGCCATTTATTAATTTTTTTGTTGTCATTTTCCATTAGCGGTTATAATTACTCTGTACAATGTTGTTCTTCTTTATCCCTATCTTTATCCCTATCTTTAAACCCGTGATCATTTTAATTTTCCTCTGTTCTTCCCAGTTGGTGTTTAAAAACAATATTTCTGATTTTTGCATGTTTATTGTAAGACCAGATAATTCTTAAATTTCTCTATTACATCTACTAATTTGTTAACACTTCTAAAAGGGTCTTGGGTGGTTATCATTGCACATCTGCGAACAAATTTAATTTAAATTCCTCTTTACACCACACAATATCCTTTAATTTCTTTTTCATCCCTGAGCTCGTTTGCCAAAGGTTCTATTACTAAGAAAAATAATAAAGGGGAAAAGGACATCCTTGTTTCATCCCGCTTTTAATTTGGATATTCCTAGAGTTATATCATAACAATAACTTGGACCCTCATTATCATATATTCTTTTATTAACTCACTAAATTGACTCCCTAGCCCGAATTCATACAAGTTTTATACAAATAGTTATGATGTACTGAGTCAAAGGCTTTGTACATCCAATTTAATTAATGCCACTTTATTCTATTGTTTTTGCATGATATATAACATTAAGAACATTTCTAATTGGGTCCCCAATAATTCCCTTTAATAAAATCCATGTGATCTCTGATTAATTTTGGCAGAAAAGGTCATTACTTATAAAGCCCTATATGGCTTGGGCCCGAGTTACTTGAAGGAACGCCTCTCCCTGCATAATCCACCCCGCACTCTCAGAACAACGGGGAAATATTTACTCGAACACCCCAGAGTGAGATGACATCAACTCACCAGAGAGCCTACATGGCAATAGCTCCCATCCTATTGGAATGCACTCCGGAAGAGATCAGACTCAGTCCCACATTGGAAGCCTTTAAAAGGCACTGAAAACCCATCTTTTTCAGTTAGCATATCCTTCCAACTCTATCTAGAGATATACACCCCAGAAGATCAGGATGCCTAGCCAAAACAGATAGTGGGACTGTTTGATAATTGTTTTTAACTTGTATGAAATTTCGATGTATGGTACTCCATGTATTGTAATATGTTATAGCTATGATAGTGAACCGCTTTGATCTGGAGGAAAGGCGGATACAAATAAAAGTATGGCCCAAATCCAGATTTAAATCCTAATCAGAATGAACCCAATGGATCTCTGTAGATAGTGATGTACCAATTTACCATTTATGAGTGCAATTTGGACCTCTCATTTACACCATGCTTTAAAGCAGAAAATAATTTTGGGTTGCCAGAGTGGTATAGTGTGTTGAGCACTGGACTTTGGGTTTGAATCCTGGTATAGCCATTTAAAAAGAGGGGTTTCCTGCTGCTTCAAAATTTTTGGAGATTACATGGCTGACAATCCTTATCCCACATCAGGAAGGGAACCTACAGCAAGCAAGTTCTGACTTAGTTTTTCTACGGAATAGACAGTTTCTTGCTCCATACATCACCAGTTTCATGACTTTGCACCCACAACTAGGATATTTATTCAGAAACTAAGCCCAATTCAACCCACAAACTTTAATCTGTTTGTTGTTAGCTAGAGCTGGGACTTGCACCAGGACATCTAGCCTTCCCACAATATACAATGATGGCACTATGTTTTCACTTAACTGCCAGGGGCTCCATCTTATGGAACGTGGGATTTGTAGTTTTAATGTGGACCAGAAGAGCTCCCTGGCTGAGCATTCTAAAGACCCCCCCCCTAAACTCCCAATCTCAGATACCATGGGACGGAGCATGGCAGTTAGGGGAATCACAGCACGTGTTACTGTGTTACGAGAAAGGGCCCCAAGATAGCATACACAGACTTCTATACATGAGCTAGGTAATGGATGGGAATCATGAAGCCCTGACATGTGTTTGCACTGCAATTCGCAACGTTCCTCATCATGGCCAATGCTGGCTAGTGTGGCTGGAAGGTGAAGTTCAATACATCTGGAGGGTCATGCGTTTCACATACCTGGACTAAGTGGACAATTGCCAGGAGTCAGGTGTTTAAGGATGGGGAATATGCATCCCCATCAAATCTTAGAAAGCCACTAAGCATAACTGGGGGATGTGGGCCAGGAATCATACTGCTAATTGTATTCCAGTGGGGCAATTACGCTTTAGCCATTGTGTGAAAATTAAATTTGAGCACCAAATTGCCATTGATGTCAACGGCGGACCAAGAAACCAAAAATTCAGGACTGCCTTTGATGGGGAAGCCTCTCTCTCCCGTCTCTGGTTTGTTTTTCATATGCCATTCTCTTTTGACTTTTCTTCTTAGAAGAATAGGAAAGTGAAAAAAACCAGAAACTGAATCCCACAAGTTCCCAAGCTGTCAGTGGCATGATGAAAAGTGGATGCCTGTTCTGTGTGAAAAGAACACAACACGGACATTCATCTATGCACACTAAGAAATATGTAGTTGCATTTACAATAAAGAGGCATGGATTAGCTAACGGAAATTTATCAGGAAGTAAAATAACCAAGTGATTATGCAAGTGGCGCTCCAGAGGGCAAAAGAGTTTCAACAGACTCTCCGTAAAGCAAAATGGGCCAACCTAATCGATACCTCCAGATAATTTCAAAATGCAGCTGTCTAACATAAGGCCTGCCATGGGTGCAGGAGGAGAGGAAGTCAAGAGGAAGTGTCATCCTGTGGTGTAGAAATGCAGACTTCACTGCTTTAGAGAGTGATGTCATGTGCAGACATGCTTTTTGTCAGAGGCGTTTCTAGAAGGAAGTGAGAAAGGAGGATATGCCACAAGCCCTCTTGGTAAAACACACTGATCTCTCCAGGCTTGCAGGACAGGGAACCCAGCCACATTCACCATCTTGCACAGTCCAGATTAAATCTGCCCCGCCTATTCAGATGTAAATTTACAGTTTATGCAAGCAAGAAAGCTGTATTGTCTCCTCCTCTACCAAGCTACAGCCTTTTTTCCTTCCATAACCAAGCAAGATTAGAGCTTTGATTTCTGGCCCCCAAAATGCCAAAACAAGACAAATCAAGATTCAGTAACAGGCAAAAAAAACCCAAACCCTTCAAGATATCTTAACAGAATAGCCTGATAAAATCAGCTAGAGGCTTTTATTTTACATCTCATCTTTGTCTTCGCCAGAAGAAAAAAACAACAATAAAAAGCCAGATCCAATTTGCTAATGTTTGTTTATTCCATACATCAAAAAGGAACTTGTTCTGTATACTCTACCCACTAAGTCTCATCCCTCCCCCATCCACAGGTAAATATTAGAGCCTAGCCATATGTCTAACCAGGATTCAACACAGAACCATTTGGCTAGCCTTCAAAAACTTCTGACTGATAGCCAACTGGCAATATTCCATTTTGCAAACTGCCAGGCACTTCAGAATGTATGTGAATTAAAAACAGGGTTTAACAAAGTACCCAAGAGGTCTATCACAAATTTCCTAGTGCTTTAATTCGAGGCTTCTAGGTGTGTAGCCAAGATACATAATGGAATCATTTGCATCTGACTCATTTGCCTGGTTCTTATCCCCAGTTTCCCAATGCTCTCATTTCTATTGCATAGTTCCAGGAACAACATTCAGGTTTTAAACAGTCAATTTTTCCTGCCTCACAAATTCATCTTGATATTAGCCACACCTGCATGACTTTCACTGTGCAGCCTACACAAGCATGTCTACACTTACCACCATCAGCTGATTCCCACGTGATGAGACACTTTCGGAACTGTGGCTTATGAAAAAAGAGACTCCGCCCCCATAACTGCCACCGCCGGCCTGAGAGGAAGGAGACTCCGCCCTCCATAGCTGCCATCCGCGGCCTGAGAGGAAGGAGACTCCGCCCTCCATAGCTGCCATCCACCGGCCGAGAGGAAGGAGCCCGCCCCCATAGCTGCCATCCGCCGGCCTGAGAGGAAGGAGACTCCGCCCTCCATAACTGCCATCTGCGGCCTGAGAGGAAGGAGACTCCGCCCTCCATAGCTGCCATCTGCCGGCCTGAGAGGAAGGAGACTCCGCCTCCATAGCTGCCATCTGCCGGCCTGAGAGGAAGGAGACTCCGCCCTCCATAGCTGCCATCCGCCGGCCTGAGAGGAAGGAGACTCCGCCCTCCATAGCTGCCATCCGCCGGCCTGAGAGGAAGGAGACTCCGCCCTCCATAGCTGCCCCACCGGCCTGAGAGGAAGGAGACTCCGCCCTCCATAGCTGCCATCGCCGGCCTGAGAGGAAGGAGACTCCGCCCTCCATAACTGCCATCCGCCGGCCTGAGAGGAAGGAGACTCCGCCCCCAAGCTGCCATCCGCCGGCTGAGAGGAAGGAGACTCCGCCCTCCATAGCTGCCATCCGCCGGCCTGAGAGGAAGGAGACTCCGCCCTCCATAGCTGCCATCCGCGGCCTGAGAGGAAGGAGACTCCATCCTCCATAACTGCCATCCGCCGGCCTGAGAGGAAGGAGACCCGCCTCCAAACTGCCATCCGCCGGCCTGAGAGGAAGGAGATCCGCCTCCATAACGCCACCGCCGGCCTGAGAGGAAGGAGACTCCGCCCTCCATAACTGCCATCCGCCGGCCTGAGAGAAAGAGACTCCGCCTCCATAACTGTCATCTTTCGGTCGGTGAGGGAGAGAACAGGCTGGCTCAGTGTCATCAGGAGCCACGAAGGAAGGAGACTCCCGCCCTCCATAACTGCCATCCACTAGCCGAGAGGGAGTTCACCAGGCAGGTCCAGCTCCATCAGGACTAGCCTGGAAGAAGGAAGAGCCCTCCCTCCAATCCTCTGCCTTGGTCCAAGCCTCGGAGGATAGAAGACAATGGACCTCATCCCCTTTCCCTCCACCATTCCTTTCCTTTTGTTTTGTGTCTTTTAGATTGTAAGCCTGAGGGCAGGGAACTGTCTGATTAAAAATAATATTGTAAGCCGTCCTGAGAGCCATTAGGGCTGAAGGGCGGATATAAATATCTAAAAAAATAAATAATAAAATAAAATACAAGGCCAAAAACGGAAATAACTGGTGTCACAAGGCACACAGTAGGATGAACTGTGGACTACAAATAGAAACATTAAATGAGGATGAACGGGTATCACCATACATCTTAGAACACGATGGAGAATTACATGGCCCTCAGAGTGTCATTAGACTGTAGCAACTCCCACAATTCCTTACCACTGGCTATAGCTTACTAAAGACCAGATTATCATTATATCCTCAGAGAAACTGAAACCAGCAAGTGTAGTTAATGCATGTTAGCTGAATAGCACTAAATTTAATGTTAATGAAGTTAGAACTGAGTGGAATAAAGAGTTAGATTGCCCTGTGCAAATCAACCAATGAAAAACTGGTTTTCAATATCGACCCCAGTTTTGATATCTAAAACCTCTTTAGACCTAACATTGAGGTTTTTAGTTCAGTGGACATCAATACATCTCTTTAGCAAGACATTGTGCACTTCAGCAAAGTAATGCAGATAAGCCTCCCTTGTGAGATGCAATGTGGACGTTTTCAGTGGTTAGCCCTTCTAGTTGGATGTAGTACAACATATTAATTTTGCATTAGAAAAATCTTTGGCATTTATAGATGCTCATGTTCTTCTAAATTATATTCCTGCATCATATAATTTATTGAATAATAAATGTGGTTGGATCCTGCAATCTGGTTGTTGGAACTGGCTTGTTGCTTGTTGTTCAGCGGTCAGAGAAACTTACTGCTTTAGCTGTGCACAAACACATATTTTATAGACATCATCTTCCCAAAAACACTGTCTCTGGAATTATGGTCATCTTTTATTAAAGTATTCCCTCCCCCTTCCTTTTTTCCCTCTTTCTTTGTCCTTTTTTAAAATTATACTTATGAAGTTGGATAAAGATTGGCCTAGTACAGACCATCACTTTGCAGCGGCCTGTGGCTGAAATTAGGGTTGGGGAGTGCGGAGCATCCGCACTCTCTGCGTTCTTCCAACGACATTTTGGGTGTACACGCATTCAGAGAGCATGCGTGCCAATGATATGTCGTGTGTGCCGCCTCTAAACGGTGTGGCACACAAGAGATATTGCCGCTCCGCTCCAGGGTGTTAATGGTGCCTTGGCAGCGGCACAGAAAGGAGCTGCTTTTCACAGCTTCTTTTTGAGATGGATTGTTGCCACGCCCATACAGTTGCCACGGCAATGATCCGGGGCAGAAAGGGCTTGCGTCTCGCCATCCCTTCCTGCCTGTTTGTACGAGGCCATTCTTTTAACAAAGAAAATAATTCCTTAACAAAAATTTATGTAAGCTAGTAAACTTTCACAGACATCAACCCTCAGCCTCATAGCTCAGGAAAAGGGAAAAGCATGTCCTCCAGGTGTTCCTGGACTGCAACTACCATGATCTCTTCCATTAGATAAGATGGCTGATGGAAAGTACAATCTAACAATATCTGGAGGACATGCTGGGGTAGCTGTGCTGGCCATTTAACAAATGCAAACAAAAATCCATCAGTGATACTTTTATTGGCCAATCAAAATTCACAATATACTTGTTGCAAGCTTTTGAAGCTCCATGGGATTCTTCATCAGGCAAGATGTTACAAACCGAACAGGAGAAGTAAACAATTGGAGATTTTAATCAGATGCCTGCATGTTGCTTCAGACCTTAGTAAAATGGTATGCTGGGGAAGATATATTTTGCAGGCAGGCTCCTCCTCCTTCTGTCCATGGGGCAATAGGGAGATTTTCAATGTCCAGGAAATTTAAAGTCCATTAGCATCTCAACAGGAACTCTTCTTTTGCAATCCAATATGTCTCCATTCTAGTAAAGTCACAGGCCTCAAGAAGTCTCCATCTGGAGGGTTGCATTTTGCCCATCTAAGTTCCTTCTAGTAACCACAGATACAAGAGACATTTTATGTCCTGGTAGACCACATGGAAAAATGATACTGTGCCCCAAAGGACTATGCTATTCTGATTATTTAGGAGTGGAGTACAAGAGAGAGTGTGTAATTGTGTTTCAAATCCCCAACACAATAACTGAGATCCAAAAGAGTCTTACATTCATTGTATTCCACCTTCTGCAGAACTGAGCTATAATCATGTTCCTTTTTCAGAGCTGTTTCAAACATAATACTGTACTGACATATCCTAGAGGTAGTCAGTTTTTCTATTTCTATTACAATGACTAGATTAAAAATGTAATCAATCAAGTAACAACTTGAAAACAGCTCAAAAATCAATGGTGGGAGAAGAAAACATAAAGAATGAAGCACACTATGTTTTAAACAGTATCACTTTGCAATGCCTGTGCAATCATGCCTCAATTTAGATTAAGTAATAAATCCTGCTTTATCACACATGTGCCTAGAGCAAGTGCTTAGATGCTGGCTAAGAAGTTAAAATAACTAAAAATTACTCCTACCGAGAAATTACTCAATTACTTTTCATAGACAGAGAGATTGAAAAAGTAATACTTGTTTACAAGTTATGCTTTGAATTTTATAATCACCACCTTCAGAAGACCTGTGGGAAAATATTATGGGATTGTCCTTAAAAAGGTTGCATTCAAATTATAATTATAATAACTAATCATGAATTTCCTTTAAGAAAGTCACAGCTATCTTACATTACCATACCTTGATTGGGACAAAGAGAAATATGTTGGGGGCGGGGGGGACATGAGCACAATGGATCCTTCCCATCCAGGTGGGGAGTTCGATTCCACCACCACCATGCAGATGGACAAAAACCTAGATGGCTGTGCACCATATTATTCAATGGGTGGTGACGTGCATACTCCACATCAATGTGTCCACATGCACATGCCACAATTGAATAATATGGGGTGCGGCAATCCATGGACAATCAGAACCCTGTGCCACTAGCTTGCCAATGTGGCAGGCTCACTGTATTTATTATTTATATTACTATTCATACCTCAACTTTCCTTTCAGTGAACTCTATTTAACCCACAAACATGTATACACACACAAAATAGAGTTGATGCAATGAAATGCTATGTACATTCAAATCATAGAATCATAGAGTTGGAAGAAGGGAAGGCAAGTCTGATTGTTCACAAAGCATGTGCTTCCAAGAGATGTACCATTACTATGAATGACAGTTCTTACAGTATGTGCTGCATGTTTTGAGAACCTGCACCCAAAATCTGCACCTAACATGTAAGAATTCCACATCTCCCTATATGAACCTGCCTGTGCTCTAAGATCTGCAGGAGGTTTTATCTCAGTCCCATCACCATCTCAGGCAAGACTGGTGAGGACACAAGAGATCCTTCACAGTAGCTGACCCCAAGTAACAGAACTCCTTTCCTTGGAAGATCCAATTGGTCCTCTCCCGGATGTCTTTTCCCCAGCAGGAAAAGGCCTTTTTATTTAAGAAAGCTTTTGGTTTTTTGTGTATTTGGCAGATAAAGATTATAATGTGGGGCGTATTATTATGTTTTTAAGCATCTTTTAATGCTTTTTTAAACTTGTTCCTCATGCTGTATTTAACTGTTTCTAACTTGTGTTCTTTCAATAGAAATTTAGTTTAAATGTGTTTTATCTTTTGTATTTTGTTTTTTAATTGTGTTGTACTTTTAAAATGTTATATTGGATCCCTTGTTAGAAAAAAAACGGGATATAAATTTAATAAGTAAGAATTTTATCCATTGCAGCTTGAAGATTAATCTGAACCTCCTTCTCAATCAGAAATTGTACAATAACTTTAAACATTAGTATCGCCTTATATTTGCCATAAATGAGAAACACTTGAACGCAATAACAACAACAAACTTAACAGAAAGCCTTACTCTGTCAATTACACATCACATTCTATGTGGCCAATATCTGTGTACTAAAGGCATGAACTGAAACTCACAAGTTCTTTTCCAAAAAAAGTCAGTTAAATCTTTATGGTGCCATTAGATTCCACCCCTTCGCCCTCCCCCACTTCCCTTAAAAAAATTCAGGTCCTCTATATGGATGATCAATGAAAAAATAAGCTAAGAAATTTCTTTTTGTGTTATGCTTATTTCCAAGAGAACATTCATATGGAATGTGTCCAACCATTATTCTCACTTACCTACCCTAGACAGCATTAAATCAGTCTTTATTCTAAATACAGACTAGTATTATCCAAAACTCCAGTATCAAATATATAAGCAACTGTATTAATTTCAGCCACTTTCAAACCTTCACAGTGTTTTTTAAGATAAATATATACCAAATTTGTTTCCAATTATGCTAAATCACATTAAACAAAACACTCAGCAGGTCCACTAGTTAATTATGTTCTCTTGAAATCATTTCACAAAACACTTAACATCTCTTTAAGGTAGCAGTACAAAGAGTGAAAAATGTTTGAGACCCTGCACATTGGGTATCTAGGAGTCCTAATAGACAAGAAGTTGAACAGTTGAACTTCCCCGACACAAGTTCCAGCTAGTCTTCCCCCCTCTGACAGCAGTGGTAGCTGGTTGATGGGGTTTTAACAGTTTTATTGTATTTGTACTGTTGTTGTATTGTAATTATTCTGATCTGCTGTATTGATGTATTGTATTGTTTTGATTTGTTGTGCACCGCCCTGATCACAGGAAGCGCGGTATACAAATAAAATTTTTATTTATTATTATTTATTAACAGTATGATGCGGCAGCTAAAAAAGCCAATGTGATACACTGCATCAATAGAAGTGTATTGTCTAGATCGAGGGAAGTAACAGTACTACTCTATTCTGCTTTGGTCAGGCCTCATCCAAAATATTGTGACCAGTTCTAGGCACCACAATTCAAAAAGGTTGTTGAGAAGCTGGAACATGTTCAGAGGAGGGCAACCAAAATGGTTAAGGGTCTGGAAATGATGGCCTATGGGCATAGTCTCAGGGAGCTGGGTATGTTTAGCCTGGAGAAGAGAAGGTTATGAGGCGATATGATAGCCGTTTAAATATTTGAAGGGTTGTCAGATTGAAGATGGAGCAAACTTGTTTGCTCTGATTCCGGAGAATAGGACCCAGAGCAATAGATTCAAACTGCAGGAAAGGAGATTCCACCTCAACATTTGGACGACGTTCCTGACAGTAAGAGCTGTTCAACAGTGGAACACACTCTCTGAGAGTGTGTTAGAGTTTCCTTCTTTGGAGGTTTTTAAAAAGAGGATAGAGTGCCATATGTTTGGGGGCAAGGCTTTGATTGTGATTTCCGGCATGACAGGGGTGGACAGGATGGTCCTTGTGGTCTCTTTCAATTCTATGATTATGTGTATGCAGCTAATGACACAATTCAGAGGAATCTGTAGTATTTCGAAGGTGCAGGTTGCATTCTCATGTAGTAGAGCGCTATCCTGTAGAACAAAGCCCTGCAAGACCAAAGACTACAGTTTTTCACAGGGTTCTACTGAAGAGACTGTAGTAAGAGGAAGTAGGTAGGAGAAAGGTGATTTTGTTGTGGAGGGAGTGGCAGAAGGGCAGTGGTTGTATTTTTGGAGCTGGGTGAAAAGTTTTAGTAATAATGTTTTAGTGGTGTGTCTTTGGTGGTGGTGGTGGCAGCAGCAGCAACATCACTGCCAATTTCAGCATTGTGACTTTGTCAGAAATAATACAATACACAGCGAAAGACCACAAAAATAGCCTGGGGGGGGGGGGGGGCACCCATCACCAACAATCCACATCTTGTCCTGGCTGGACATAGCACAGAGACTTAGAGGAAGGAAAAATCCAGAGCCCTAAGTGACAAATATGGGAGGGACCTAAAGAGTGACATGTAAATTTTTGAACTGTTTAGTATGTAACAGTAGCAAAAACAAAACAAAAAACCCAACCCTGTAGCTCAATTTCAATAATACATAAATGTCTAGAACCAGGGCCAGTTCATCCATACAGGCGAACTAGGCAGCCGCCTAGGGCGGCAAAATTTAGGGGCAGCTTGGCGGCTTTTTATGTATAATTTTTTGCATAATTAAACAATATTAAAGTGAAAACTCATTACAGCAAGCGAAGTAAAAGCAAGCTACCGTACGACAGTTTCTTTGTACAATGCTTTTACGTCGCTTGCTATAATGGGTTTTCACTTTAATATTGTTTAATTATGTGCCCTCCCTCGTGTTTGTGGTACGGTTACATGGTACATCATCTGCCTTCCACATGCGCCTTGAATGTAACCTCAAGGCCAACATCCCCCTCTCCTCTCGTCGCCCACCCGCCTTACCCTGAGGGGCAACAGGGGGTGCCAAAATATTTCTCACCAAATGGCCAAATACCTAGAGCCGGCCCTATCTAGAACCATAATCTATGCCTCCCTGAAAGCATAATCTATATGACACCCAAAAAGGGCCCAACTTTACAGGAGAGCACCAGACGACAATCTAAAAGTTCAAAGGTTAAGACCTTTCAATCAAAGAACACAATTGTTAAAGATCAACATTTCCTCACACATCAGCGTTTTTTGTACTGGGGACAAACGGGAGAGGTGATTAGCAACTTCCTGGGGAGGCCTGGCTGATAAGAGTAGTAAAGTAGGAGAAGAAACAGACCTTTGGTCTGATCTATCAATGCAACTTTCTGCTCTTTCATGTTAGTCTGTTTTGTTTTTTTGAGACTGAAGTTTAAGATAAGCAGCACTTTTTGCTATAATACAAACAGCCCATGCCTTTGTTATTATTAGCTAGCAGAGTCAACTAATCTAGGTTCTCTTCCAAGAAAGTAACTCCATTGTTTTGTACAAAGGAAATAGGTCCTGGGCAGTTACTTATGCAGGAGCAACTACCTCACTTTTCTCTGATGATCACTTCCCCCTTCTCTGCACAAACATGGAGAATTCATATTCTCCCACCCTCAATATTCACACATCCAAGACAACAATTTAGAGCAAGACACCAGACAGGTTTCGCAATCAACTCGCAACAATGACAAATCATATTAGAAATGACAACTGCAAGAATCAGCTGACACTGACAGTAACGGGGCCGGGTTACAGACCGCCGCTTTGAGGCGGTCTGCCACCGCCGCCGTTTGCTCCGTAAGGGAGCCGTCGCAGCTACACCGCGCGGCTCCCTTACGGAGCAAAAAAGAAGCTTCTTTCTGCGGCGCCCTAATGACGTCGCGAGGCGTCGCTGGCGCACTCGCGACGTCATTAGCACCGCGACACGTTTGGACGCACAGCCATATTGTACGGCACGTTCGGCCAGCGCCATATTGTACGGACAGAGTCCATATTAGACCCAGGGGCGTCTAGAAGAGACGCCCCTTTTTAAAAATGGGACGTCCTGCGGACGTCCCAAGTGCCGGTTTGTAATCAGCCTTAGTAACTTTCCCTTTTCTGTAAGATGATGCATAGCCATGCTGTTGTTGCAATGCTTGATCAATGCAAAAGGCAGAAACTAAAATATTTCCTTTACTTTCTGTGTACTTTCTGGGTGGCTTCAGTCAACTATGGTCTGCTAAAATGCATCTTTATCAATACACCCACTGTTCCTAAAGTGAACAAGAAAGAAACCAAAGCTTTTAAGAAGGGTTAATGAGAACAGTGCAGTGCTCAACTGCTAGGCAAAATGAGTGATCAATGGATTTAGCCCACTATAGACACAATTATTTAATCTTGCTTCTTGAGAACAGACTTACGAGTTCTGTGTCCAAAACTGCACTCTGGACCCAAAATGTTGCCAATTAGGAAATGATTTTTGTCTAGCAATGCTACAACAAAAACAGACTAATATAAGAAAAGTAGGCATTGTATATAGTGCAAAACCAATTCAGTGAGGAGAAGAGGCTACCAGCCTGCATTCATACTGTACACTGAAAAGAGTAATCCTACAAACATCTACTCAGAAGTAACCCAACCTGAGTTCAACTGCAGTTACTCCTAGATATGTGAATACAGTATTATAGATGAAGTGACCCACGTCTAGAGTCTCCCTAAGCCAGTAATGGTGAACCTTTTGAAGACCAAGTACCCAAATGGCAAAAGTGTTCAGGCACTGGGTGTTACTCGGTGCCAGGACTTCCAAGAGGGGGACAGACCTTCTGCCTTCCGGGAGCAGGACTTCCACCTTCCGGGAGCAGGACTTCTGGGGCAGGACCTCTTTTCCCTGCCCTCCCAGGCCTTCAGCTACCTCTTCAGAGACACCTGAAGGCCCAGAAAGAGGAGGAACAGACATGCCCTCCTGGGCCTTTCTGGGGACAGCTGATGGCCTGTGGTGGCCAAGAAAGGGAGGAAGAGGCAAGTGCCTGTTCCTCCTCTTCCCTGTCCTCCACGGGCCCTGAAAAATGGCTTTGCGAACCATCTCTGGAACACGTGCCATAGGTTCACCACTACAGCCTTATGCTATATATAGAACAGAACAGATGACATACCAATATAACTGCTATAATCCACAGAATCAATTTCAGTTTGAACTAAAATCTGCCAACAAATATGGAAAACAAATCATTTGCCCATCAATATACTTTCCTACACACAAAAGGAGACTGCAGTAACTACATGACCATTGCACTAATATCTCATGCAAGCAAACTCATGCTCAAAATTCTGCAGCAAAGATTTCTACCATATATGGAACAAGAAATCACAGAGGAGCAAGCTGGTTTCAGGAAAGGAAGAGGCACTAAAGATCACACTGTAAATATACACTGGATAATAGCGTACACCATGGAATTTCAAAGAAAACCTACATGTGCTTTATTGACTACAGTAAAGTCTTTTACTGCATAGTAAAAACTAAGGAATGCTCTCAAAGAAAAGGGAGTACGACATTTCATTGTCCTGATATGTAATCTGTACTTCAGGACAAAAGGCTGTCGTCGGATCTGAGTCGGGAGAAACAGAATGGTTCTCAATTAGAAAAGGGGTCAGACAAGACTTCATACTATCAACCTGCATGCAAAAAACATGTACACAGAGCATGCTTAGACTCAGAAGCAGGAGGAGTGGAGATCGGAGGAAGGAACACTAACAGTATAACATATGAAGATGACACAACACTACTAGCAGAAACCAACAAAGACCTGGGACAATTATTGAAGAGGGTCAAGGTGAAAAGTAGGCTTGATGTTGAACATTAAGAAAGCAAAAATGACCACGGAAGATCTATAAAGAGTTCATCTTAGATAACAAGAAATTAGATAACAAGAAAAAATAAAATAGTCAAAGAGTTCCCTTACCTTGAATTAAACATTAATCAGAACAGAGACTGCAGTCAAGAAATTAGAAGGAGGCCTGGAATGGAAAGGGCAGCTATGAACAAACTAAACAAGATCCTAAGATGCAAAGAAATAATGCTGAATACTAAAATGAAGATCGTCCAAGCCATCGTATATCCCATTCACCATGTATGGATGCGAAAACTGGGCAGTGAAGAAAGCCAAAAGAAAGAAAATAAACTCTTTTGAGATGTGGTGCTGGAAGGAGTAGTGAGGATACTGTGAACAGCCAAGAAGACAAACAAATGGGTTCTAGAACAGATGAAGCTCAAAATCCTCCTGGAAATCAGGATGACTACATGCCAGATAGATGGACTTAGTCAGAGAGCCACAGGCCTGAGCCTGCAAGACCTGAGCAGAGAAGTGGAGGACAAGGGGTCTTTGAGATATCTCATCCACAGGGTTGCCACGAGTTGAGGTCAACGTGAGACTCGAGGGCAGTTAACAACAAAGAGCAAACACTAGTTTCAGATAAACTAAGCCCAGATATAAATGCGAGAAATAAACTGGGGCCCTGCAAACCTGAACACCACCCCAGCACTGGCTGAGCAACTATGTCTGAACCACAGAGGCCCATCTACATTTTAATCAAGGTGCAGTTATTTGCTTATAGTTTCATTTTTAAGATAGTCTTTAAGTTTTTGAACTTAGTTCCACTTTTTAACCGCTGTTCTTCAGATTAAAACTCTGAAAGCATAATCATCATTTTAAACAAAAATCTCTTGGAATTGCAGAAATATGTGCTAGCAGGATCAGAAAAGCAACAAATATAAATTAATTCCTTCTCAACAGAAGACTCTTACATCACAGTTTTGCAAAGGATGAAATCAAGTATGTCAAATTCAAACTGAAGGTATAGTTAAGAACAAAGTACTGCCTACTAACTATAGACTATTATTTCTCAGGCTGATTATCGGTTTTCTTCAAATTCTATAACACATTACACCTTTCATGTAACAGCCACTAAACTACTATTAAATCATGTTAATAATGTCAAAATAAGGAGAATTGACTGTGACCCTCCAACTCCGAATGCAATCCCCTTTTGGTCCAAAGACTACAGCATGATGTCTACTGCTGATCTAGACTTCATACTTGCAAAGTGCAGTTAAATGACAAATGAATCTATGAAAAATGAATTGTACCAATCAACACTCTTAATCCACAGGAGGAGAGATACTACAGTTGTCCCTCCTAATGTGCAGATTTGAGATCTGCACGCTTTAATATACACGGAGGGGCGACCTCTGCTATTTGCAATGGCACATGTGCCTGGCACGCACGCCCATGCCACACACACCAAGGAGTAGGTGCTCTAGTCAAGCCTATGGGGCTTGAATAAGCACAAGCCTGTTTTCGTGGGGGGGGGGGGGTCCAGAATGGATCCCCCGTGAAAATGGAGGGCCAACTGTATTCTGAGGTAGGAACATGAGATTGCATACCAGATTTTTTGGTTTATCTGCTTAACTTTTTTAACTGGAATACAGTATTTTATCTCCCACTTGCCTCTCTGAAGTGATCCAACAGACTAAATCATGGTAGACTTATCAGAGGTAACAGGAGGATTACTAGGGAACTTAGTCCTCTTGTGCAGACCCTCACACCCTGAGGACTGTCAGTAGCACCAACAATACACATGCAAATCACTCCTGCCTTTCCAGATCACACAATATATATAGCCAAGTCCTTTCCAGGCAAACATTATCTGAAGATGCCAGCCACAGTTGCTGGTGAAATGTCAGGAAGAAACTCTGCTAGAACATGGCCACATAGCCTGAAAAACCCACAAAAAACTACTAGGGAACTGTTTCAAAGCTGAAAGTGCCTGGGAGTCAGGAGAGATGCCTGGGAACTCCAGGTCTAGTATTTGTTCTCACATACCAGATATTTAGCTCCTAAAAGCATAGAAGAGGACAATGACATGAGCTAGAATCATAGAGTTGTAAGAGACCACAAGGGTCATCCTGGCCAACACCATTCTGCCATGCAGGAATATTATTTTTATTATACACAATCAAAGCACTCCCAACAGATGGCCATCGACTCTCTGCTTAAAAACCTCCAAGGAGGAGACTCCATCACACTCCAAGGCAGCATGTTCCACTGACCAACAAACAGCTCTTACTATCAGGAGCTTCTCCCTAAGGTTAAGGTGGAAATGCTTTTCCTGTACCCTAGACTGAATCCATTGTTCTATGTCCTGGTCTTTGGTGCAGCAGAAAACAAGCTTGTTCCTTCTTCCATATGTGTGTGATTCACGCCTTCAAGTCACTTCCGACTTATGACAATTCTAAGGTGAACCCATCATAGGGTTTTCGTGACATGATTTATTCAGAGTTTGCCACTGCCTTTCCTTGAGGCTGAGAGCATGTGACTTGCCCAACATCACCCAGTGGTTTTATTTGGCTGAGCTGGAATTTGAACCCTGGTCTCCAGAATTTCAAATATTTAAATATGGCTGTCATGTCACCTCTTAGCCTTCTCTTCCCCAGGTTAAACATACCCTGCTCCTAAGATGCTCCTCGAAGGATATGGTTTGTACAACTTTCGTCAATTTGGTCAACCTGCTCTGGACAATAAATTCCATTCTATTCCAGTTTTCAATGAGTTTACATATGACTGCTGGAATTTGCCTGACAAAGGACAGATTTGATGTCAAGCTCTGGTCTAGGAACTCTTGTCTACAAAAAATTAAAGTTAAAAAATCTATTTTTTTTTTAAAAAAGCAATCCCTCCAGCACAAAAGCTCCACCTATTCCCATCAGTAATGGTTTAGTATTACACATACCCACTACTATTTCTAGTTAAAGGTATGATAAACTCAGTTTAGAATGTTTCTTACATAAATGGTACTGTATATATAAAAACTACTCTGTGTCACTTCTTTTTAAACAGCCTACGGATATTGTTGCATCTATGTAGCCTAAAAATATCACAAACTGCAGAGGAAATGATAGATTTTTTTTTGCCTACTTCCTACCATTCACATCTAATCAATAACTAGTATCTGTAGAGCTTGCTGTGCAAAAATAAAGTTCAGCTCACAGATAAGGAAGGGAAGGGCTGATTCCCACATTTTCTGAAGCATCAACAGTTTCCCAAGAGCCATTTGGGAAGATTTCCAGATCTTCCACTGCAACTTTTTAGAGGTCACCAAAAGCTTTTTGTTGATGAGCTCCACCTCATCCCATGCAAACGGAAGTACTTTCTACTCATGCAGCAGGCTCTTTGAATCAAGGTCAATGCTAATCTGAAGAGTGGCATCTTGCCAGTTATCTACTGCTTAATTTTTACCAAGAAAGGGGCAAGCTATTTGGGTTTTCCTCCTGAGACATGAGACTGCCTGCCTTGAATGAAACTGGCAAGTCTTGATATTGTACTTGGATAATCAACTGCAAAAGACAAAGACGAGGCGAGCAAAGAGAGGAGGGGGAGTACACATTTGTCATTAACACAGTGCCAATAAACAGAGGTGTGCCTCTGAGAAAGAGGATGTTTACAGGTGCTTGATTTCTTAGTTTTGCACTGCAACCTACACAGCCCAGTGAGCTTTCATCTGCCTGAAAACTAAGCACTACGATGTCCCATGGAGATAGAGGGCAAGGAGAGAAGAACAATTATCCATCCACCTTAGCGTTTTCAGAAAGTACAGTGGGCCCTTGGTATCTGCTGGGGTTTGTTTCCAAAAAACCCTGTGGATAACAAAATCTGTAGATGTTCAAGTCTCAAAAATGGTATCCCTTATATAAAATGGCAAAATCAAGGTTTGCTTTTTGGAATTTATTTCCAAGCCATGGATGTTTGTACCCAGACTGTGGAACGGCCTGCCGGATGAGATCTGTCTACTTACATCCTTAGACAGCGTTTAAAAGGCTGTTAAGACGGATCTCTTCCGGCAGACCTTCCCAGAATAGAGAACCCGGCCTTAGAAAAACATCTGGGAAAGATACTGCTGCTCCCACTGATTGTTTGTTGGTATGATGTTGTTGACCTTCTGGTCAGTTTTTAACTTATATGTTTGTTTGTTGTTGTTTTTTATTCTGTTTTTTAAATATTGCATTGGATTTAACACTTTTTTAAGGAGGGGAGGGTACCAGGGATTTTATATGTTTTGTATTTTTAACTTTGTTAGCCGCCCCGATTGTTCTCAGAGGGGCGGGATACAAATAAATTTTATTATTATTATTATTATTATTACTACCCATGGATAAAGAATCCATGGATATAGAGGGCCAACTATACTCAAGACTGGAAACTGTTACACAACCCCCTATAAACATGCATTTGATTGGGAACAGACTTTGCTTCTAATTCAGTGGCATAGTACGTGCCTTACATATACAAAGTGCACAGTTCAATCCCTGGCATCTCCAGCAAAATGAGTCAGGTTAAGGACCAGGGGATGACACAGATGACCGATTACCTGAGATTCTGGAGAGCCAGCCACCTAAGCTGAGTATGCAAGGGCTAGATGGGTATGAGGCAAATTGCCCTCTTCAACACCTTCAACTACTGGTATAAATAGATTTTAAATATGCATATTGCTTTAGCATATAAAATCCTGCTTCGATTTCCTCCCTGCTCTGCATAAGAAACTTCATTACAGTAATTCATTAAGCTTCTGTCCCTTCCAATATTGGAACACTTGGCCTTCCCAAAGCTCTCAGCAGCTACTCTTGTGAATAAGGTTTTCATGCCAGGCCTCTTATAGTCAGCTTTTTCCCATCTGGTGCCTTCTAAATATGTTGGGTTACAATTCTTGTCATTTCTAGCTATTATGAACATGCTAACAAGGGACTGTCAGCACTTTAATCCAACATACCTGGATGGTATCATGCTGGAGAAGGCTGTCATAGAAATGACATCATATATTAAGTCCATTACAATTAAGAATGAGTTTTTAACCAACCTTGAAGAGTCGCATGTGTACAAAAGTAATGAGGGCTCCACTGGGCACTGGGATGGAAGTATAAGAGAGAAATGCACTCAAGATAAATTTGTGGGAAAAAGGGGCAACAGGTCATACTAGTGCTCACATCCTATTACTACAAAGGTCTTCCAAACTGGAGAGCTTTCCCTATATGAAAATGCTTTAGTTTGGGCAAAGAAATCACACCCATGCAAACTGACAGGTACAAACCAGCAAACAAACAAAACAATGTATTTTCTCACACTGCATCTCTCCCAGCACTCCCAGCCCATGACTGTACCCATCCCCCAAACTACACTACAAACAGCTTCTATTCATAAAGTCACCCAATTCCCACAGCGAAGGCTGCCCTGAGCAGAAGGCATTATTTCTGAACTAAAACATTTTTTTCAAGGCAGTTAGCAATCCAGCTGCTTCAGCAGCAAGATTACTGAGAGCCTACTTATGTCAAGATGCAATACAATTCCTTGCGTTGTTTCTATACCCTGGGGACATGGACTGAGAAGAGCAGGTTGCTTGACTGTTGTGGAAGTACAACAAAATGGCCTCATACTGGTCAGTGAAGCAGAAATTCCTCCACAATTTCATCAAGCCAGACTGCTTTTATGTAAAAGTTCATAACCTATTTTCTGTAACAGTTACAATGGCTCCAAAGTTTGCAGAATTTCTACAAATTAAGTGAGCATTTCCCACATGACCCTTCTTAAAAGTTTAATACCTCACCACAACTGCTGCTTTTGGTATAAGCAGAACATTTTACAAACCCAATAAAGAAGACGGCTAAGCCAAACAGCATCCCACAAGACATGTAGGGATCTGAATTCTGAATTACTCATCCTGCATTTGTCTCCTCAAGATGTTCAACATGTTAAAAGAAGGAAAAAAAACACCAGCCAGGATAAATGCAAACTACATAAATCTTTTTAACCAAACTGTTGGAATACAGCAGATAAATGCAGACAATATAGAGAACTGCCTTGACAGATCCTGGTCACACTGACTACAAATATAAAGTGTTCCTCTTTTAACTGTGCATCAAAACATGGCAGATTGAGGATTACCTCAAAAGCCATAATGCTTCAACCAGATATGTAAGTCCATAAAATCAATTACTCACTGCTCCGTCACAGAACCTCCTCTCCCACTCCATTTTAGCTGTCATTAAAAAGGGGGAGGGAAAGAAAAATCTCTAGTACTATCAGTTGTATCAGTATGTGCCATAAGAAGGCCAAAAGCAACTTTTTCCAACATGGCTCATTCTGAATGTTTTGGTTTAATCTTGTGATACCTATGACAATTTTGTAAGTGGAATCTGTAAATGTATAATTGAATTTTGGACCTAAACTTAAGGGATCCTTGTTGGGGAAGACTAGTCAAACTGTAGCAAGGTGGGGGATGAATCCCTCCAAAACACCACTCATAAAGAGGGAGGCCAATATAACTGGGAAGCCCTGTCCATTGCCCTCCATACACAAAAAAGACATCAACTCAACAAGGGAGTGATGGCATATTCTCTCATATGGTAGGGAAAATTCCTAAAACCTAACCCCCTGCCATCAAAGTACAATTTCATGTGAACCCTGACTTAGTTGTGAAATGAAAAGCCACAGATCCAGGAGACAGTCATCATTAGACTGCTACTCTGTCTTAAGACTATTCAACCTACTGGTTCAAGGAATTGACTGAGAAAGGTATACAGCTTTGTAAAAGGTAAAACTGAAGTGCAACCCAAAGGAAAGCTGCACTCCCAGCATCAAATATTTTAAGCCAAAGTTGTAGCCTTTTTACTTAAAGCTCTCTAGAAATATTCCACACAGATGCTCATTCAGATGCACACCTTTCTCCCAACATTCAGTGCTTTAGCTGAGGCTTAAAAGCACCGAAAATGACTAACAATTAGTTGTTTTTCATTTTATTACTATTATTTAATAAGTAACTTTTAATTTCTTACATGTCCCTGGGGGTTTATTCTTTTGCAAGGACCTTATAATGCCCTCCCAACTCAGAAGCTATTCTTCATGATCAGCTGAAATACCCTTCAATCCATGACAGCTTTATACCAAATAAAATTTGCTGGTTTTTAAACTATCAACCCTGCCCAAAGCATCCAAAGGTCCCAATACAAAGGCGGGATACAAACCGCCGCTTTGCAGAGCTCCCCCGCCGGCGCCATTTGCTCCGCGCGGGAGCCGCAGCAGCCAAACCGCGCGACTCCCGCGCGGAGCAAAAAAAAGAAGCTCCATTTCGGAGCTTCTTTCTGCGGCGCCTCTATGACATCGCGAGGCGCCGCAGGCGCATTCGTGACGTCATAGGCACCGCGACACATCTGGACGCTATGCGTCCAGTACGTAAAGATGCCGGCGCCCATGTGGAAGGGGCGCCGCCATCTTGTACGTACTGTATACGTACTAGGGTTAGGGGTGGTGCTTCCGCACCCCCCAAACTAACCCTAGTACGTATACAATACGTACTATATGGCGGTGTGTATCCCGCCAAAGTTTCTATATAGAAAGTTTTCTGGCCTTAACTAACTTTAAGCAAAAAACAGCACAAACAATGCCAAAGTGCAAAGAACAGGAAAACTGAAATCAAGCATGTTAGTCCGCAGAATCGTCTTGTGTTAATCATGTGTCCAGTGCATGAAAAGCTTGCTAAAGAAGACAAAAGCAATGAAAAAAATGCATGACCCAAAACAGAAGCACAGACAGGACCATAAAACATAACCAGTGGTAAGGACAGTATTTCATTGTCCACAGATAGTCAGTTCTTTTGCTTGTGATAGAAGCTGACAAAGATGATGCTGATAAGCAATGCACAGCCAGTGCAACCTTGTCAGAATCAAAAAGACAAAGAAGCTATCAAGTTTAATGTATCTGAATCTTGTGTGTTCCATTTTGGGTAATTGGAATGTATGATGAGCATTTCTAGTCTGTAGGGCATTGTTTTATTTTCCATATTGGTTGGCAGATTTTAGACAGAACTAGGGTGGATTCTGTCTCTGTAGACTGAGATAGTTCTACTGGTATGCCAGCTGTTATTATGGTGATGTTCAAGTCCTCAGGCTCAGGTTTATGTAGATCAGCATAATACCACAAACCTTGCAACTGGCATCAGTTGCAGAAGTGAATCAAAAGTTAGTCAGCATGGTGATCTCATGTATTCAGGGCTCAATGATTTGAGTCAATAACATTTTGCACATGTCATGGCAAGAAGCATATAAATCAGGAATGATCAATGGTGGTAGTTCTCACCACAATCCCTTTTTGGAAGAAGAAATGGCTACAACTGTAGTATGGCTCTGAGAAGCAGCCAAACAGCTAATGTAGAAGTATATCCAAACTAAATATCATTTCTACACTTTTTCTCTCAAAGGAATATGGAAAAAGAGGAAGGATGATATCAAATCTGCTGAGGAAATTAAAACATTATTATCACTCCATCTGCACTCCTATTATCAAGGCATACTGTTGCATACAATTTTAGAAACTGTAACTGAAACAGTAAACTGAAATTACTGTGATTCAGAATTAGTTGGAAGTGTGCACTTAAAGTGGCAGTGAAGGAGGGACACTAGAAAAGGGATGCAAACATTCAAGGAACATTTGATGTAAGTAAATAATAAATATATACTAGAAATCATGATAACTGAGTTGCTCTCCCTCAGAAGCCATGAGAGCCAAAACCTTGCAACACTTGGGGTTTGTTCCTGTAATGAAAGTAACAATTCTGACTGTATTAAGGGAACCACTACTTATAGTTGCTCTTGCTGGCAACTCTTGTATCGAATTAAACTGGTTGTCACTGTGATGGCCAAGGTTAGGCACATGCACTTCTTACTACAGAGATACAGAGATAAAGTGGATACTCCTGTGTGCATCCAGAGACAGCCATAATCAATGGAAGCATTCATTCTGATTCCAGATATTTGGGTTGCATGTAACTCCAGACTTGCTTAACTCTTGAACACCCACTAGCTTCAAAGAGCAATTGCTCCTTGTCACTTGGACAGCAAATAGTAGTGAACTAGGCAAGTCAGGTCTGGTTAGTATTTGGAAGGGAACACTAAGAGCTGTGGGCTATAGTCAGAAGAAGACAATGGCAAAATACCTCTGGGTTCTCCTCGTCTGAGACAACCTTATGAAATCAGGCCAGCATAGGTCAACAGACAACACATACATTAGGCAAACTCAGTAGAAAATGCTGGCTTTTACACTTAAAACACAGTGAAGGTTCTCTTCTATTGAATCTCACACAAGGTTATTTCAGGCCTTGGTGATATCATTTGTTCAAGATTTCTGTGTAGCCTGAACTCTGTGTTTTAATGTTTGCAGGAAGAAAAACAACAGAAGGTGGAGAGGGCATAAGAGTCTGCATGACTCAGAGCTTGTCATCACTGTTTCTTGGAGCATCAATTGTTAGGAAACAGAATCATGAGAAGTCAGACCTTACCAGCTTCTGCCCTTGATTCTGCCACTGACTCACAAGGCATGCTCTGGAAAGTCACATAATCTCTGACTCAAGACTCCCTCGTCTGCAGAGAAGACATCATTCCAACAGCCCCCAAAAGTATGTTGCAAGAACAAATGAACATTATGCAAAGTGGCTGTAGGTAAACGTTCACTATGGAAACCTAGTTCGTCATAGGATGTTAGACTCTTCAGTAACAACAACCTCCTCCTCCACACCTCCTATTATAAAAGTAGCTAGATTCAGAGGATGAGAATCCATTTGTCCAAGGACACCCCACACTCCTGTATCAGCCATGATAGTATCAGTCTGGGCTGGAGGCCTGTTGGAAAACATTTTTAGCTCCTTCCTAGTGTTGTGCGTAACAAAGGGCCAAAAAAAAAACAGATCTTGATTGTCCTTGGGTTCACATCCTTGTTCACTGCAGCAGCAGAATATAAACAAATGAACTGTAGACCCCACAATTATCTGATTGTTGGCCCTCATCCAATATGAGAGAATAGGATTGAGCTAGAGAAGAAGCTGCAATAGCAGAAAGTCTGGGGTTGCTTATCTTTCTTGTCACTATACTTAGTCCACCAACATTTGTATTGTGGTGTACAAGAGATGAGGGCCTAAATATCCTAAAGACACAGATCCTGTCTGATCTTGGAAGGTAAGCAGGGTCAGCCATGGTTTGTACTTGTTCAGGAGACCACTAACCAGGTGCTATAGGCTGTATTTCAGAGGAAGGAACTAGCAAAACCACCTCTGAGTATTCCTTGCTTAAGAAAGCCCCAGGAAACTCATGGGGTCACCATCAGTCGACAGGTGACCTGAAGACACATACATACACATATAACAAGAGATAGCAGCTTCATATTTTTTAAGAAGTTTAAGCACACTCCAGGCACACACCAATATGTTATAGCACTAGCCTTTAACCTTTCCTGACACAGGGCATATCTTTATACAGGGCATACATTTCAGGACATACTTCTTAATTTATTTATGTAGTGCTGCTGCTCCTGCTGTTACTCACCTTAAGTTGGGCTATGACCCAAGATGTTACAGGTCCTAAAGAAACTCTATGTCTGTCTCACACACACCCATTTGTAAGCTATGAGTGACTAGGCAGACAATTAGAGCCAGTAAAAGGTCTTCCATGTTCCCTTCTTATGCTTTTCCCCCCATGTTCCATCTCCTCACCACCTCTCCTATCTATTCCCAGAAAGAATTCAGGGCCACTGTCAGAGTTATTATATAGGTTCCTTGTTATACATTTACATATGTGTATTGTATAGACTGAGATGATATACTTTCATTTAAAAAGCACTCTATATAAATATTAAGTATCATTCCACCTCAGTATAAAACAAAACAGCAACAGTATGTCTGGTGGGTAAAGCTAACCAATCATAATTGCAAAAGTTATCAAAGCACTTCACACAGACACTCTCGCAATCTTCTATGATAGGTCACTGCCATCATCTACAGCAGTGGTGACCATGATGAGATCCTTTCACTGTTGATGGACTCTAGCTTCCAGCATTTCTCATCATGGGCTATATTAGCCAGAACTTTGGGAAGCTGCCTTCAAATAACATCTGAAGAGTCACATGATTCCCAGCCCTGATTTTAAAAGTTGAAGAACTCATCCTACTTCAGGTTCTACACATGGCATGACAAAACCCACACCTTTACCTCCACTCAACCCCTTATGTCTCTGAAGACCCCAACAACACAATAAATTAATTTAGCAACTGGACAATAGCAATCCAGAATCTTTTGTAAGACATGTGGACAAACAAAGAAGCATGGAGTCATTGACTGAAATGCACTGCTACTTAAAAATAAGCAGCTCGTATTGAGTCTGAAAAGTAAACAGAAATATTAAACTTCTACAATAGCTTGATAAGCAAGGACAAAGAACCAAAGACTATAATGATTATGATTGGATATTAGAAACTTAGTTCAGGTCTCCAGACGCCTATGAAGCTCACAGGGTAGTCTTGAGCAAATTGCTGTATTTCAGCCTAACCTCAGAAAATAATTATCAGCTGATTAAAAGACGGTAGATACCAAAAGGATAAACAACTGTCAGATTACACTGGGAAACCCTAAACAAAGGAATCTATGGACAACAATAAGCAAAGGAAGACCCTCATCTATTACCAACAACCAGAAGGATATTCCAGAAACAAAGCTGTGGATTCATAGCTTTGCAGCATTCATCAAGGTGCTCCTTATTCTCCATGTTATTCTTTTTTCATTTTTATAAATGGAGTAAACCTGCTACAAACTAGCACAAGGCACCAACTTACTGAAGGGGCCAGAAAACAGAAGTGCGAGAAGAGAAGGGTAACAATTTACCTTGAAGCATTTTGGGAATGTCAATCCTGAATGAGCAGAGCTTTAGCAGGTGAGCATAAATTTCCTGAGAATGCCAATTAGTGTTTCAGTGAGAGACTAAATCAGTCTAGCTAGCTTCTAAGGAAGCCACTCCCAAATTCAGGAGGAGCTGAGCAGCAGACTGCAGGGTGGAGAAGGAGGGAAGTTTGTGAACTAGTCTAGAAACACTGAATCATTCCTCTGCCCCCAGGTGAGGTTATCATTCTGTGCCTTCTTTATCTTTGTTGACGTGATGGCTCACCAGCACAACAAACTCTCCCTCTGCCCCTAGAGTACTAGGCAATATGGTAATTTATGCTACCTGGCATGCTCCATCAATGTATTTCCTGCTTTAAAGAAGCAATGGCAAATGTTCTTAGGTCCTGCCTACACCCACTCACAGGCCCTGCCTCCTTCCCAGACCCTTGAAAGGAACCACAATGCAAGGGGAAAATGCTGCAAGAAAATTCATTAGGCTGCTCTATGCAGCAAAACCACTTGTTTTCATTACATTTTATTTTAGTATTTGGGCAAAGGATATACTGTATAACTAATGGAATGTTGTCATTTCACTAAGAATGAACATTAATGCTTAGAATAACATAAAAACAACTAACAGCCACACTGATAACCTTCTTTCACCTAAGAGCTTTGACTGTTTCCTTATTTCTTCTCTTAACTGAAATATATTCACCACTATTAAGAGTGTGTGTGTGTGTTTAATTCAAAGACTAAGTAACGTGAGGATTAGCCATCTTCTCTAGACAGGCCCAAATGATTTTTTTTTTAAATTATAGGAATACAACAAATATAATTTTGTCCTTATGACAGTTTATGCCATCACCAGCTTTAATTTATTTCAGTCTTATTTCCTACAGTAAAATTTCAAAGGGCCAAAAGCTTTCGGTAAATCAAGTGATGCACCAATTCTGCCTCAAGATAAACTAAATCATACAGTACTAAAATTGCATTTGTGTTTCTAAATGTAACCCACTTCCTTGAGGCGCAGAAGACTTTAATGGCAAGTACATAAAGGGCTTGCCTAAAGGCACCAGTTCTTTTCTGGTGTTGAAAGCTAAGCAGAGTCAGCTCTGGTTAGTACTTGAATGTGAGGCCACCAATGAATATCAGGTGCTGTAGGCTATATTTTAGAGCAGCAACTGGCAAAACCAACTCTGAAGAATCCTTTCCTAAGAAAACCCTATGAAATTAATGGGGTCACCATAAGTTAACAGGCAACTTGATAACACATGCAGGTACACACACAGAGGTCTTGACATTTGTTGCAACTTCAAAAGGGGAGTTATCCCATTGCTTTCATTAGGGGTCAGAATTATGCAGCTCTCCAGAGACTGCTGAACTGCAAGTCCAAGCAGCCTTAGTCAAAATAACCACTGAATGCTAGGAGTTGCAATCCAGAACATCCAGAGGGGCAGAATAAACCCATATCTACCTTATAGGTTTTGGTCCTAAAAGCATCAGAACTAACAGCAGCTACAGAGGACTGATAGAAAGTGAATGTGAAAAAAGTTAAATTCTATGCTACATGGTCCATGTGAAAACTGGGTTGGGCCACCTGGTCTTAACTGTGGCTGTACAGTACTGACACTGCAGAATTAAAACAGTCTGACACCACTTTAACTGCCATGACTCTATCCAACAGAATCCTGGGATCGGTAATTTAGTGAGGCACCAAAGCACTCTGACAGACCAGGCTAAATATCTCACCAAACTACAATTCCCAGGATTCCATGGGAAGGAGCCATTGTAGTTAAAGTGGTGTGAAACTGCTTTAATTCTGCAGTGTAGATACACTCTGTGTATTTCTGCCATCTGTGTTTTGCTTCCAGTTCATTTACTTGCTGAACTGTGTTTTACTCACAACTACCACCACCGCTCATGGGATTTCCTCAATTCACATATTGGTATATTCTGTTCAAGGATGTGTTTACACTATCCAAATCATAAAGAGGCTTGTTTTCCTTCTCTATATTCTTCCAGTATGTGTGATCAGTTGTTTTAAAAAGCTATACGGGGAATGCACAGCTGGATGCTTTTTCTGGGCCTAGATCAGATCATAGGAATACGTACTGTATACTGACCAAACCACAGGTATAAATAAACAGACCACATTACAGCTGAATGTGTTCAGATAATGGTTATGAAGGCAGTCGCTCTACTTGATGGCCTTTCTAAACCTGTCTGCAGTGTAGGAAGCCACATCCTGTTATCTTACGAAAAAGGCTCAGGAAACACCCCAACGTCACTGGGCAGGAAACTGTCTTATTAAAAAGAAGAACCAAAAGCTGCTGGTACAAATGGAGGGGTGGGAAACTACAGAGTGTGGCGAGAGGGGCTATCTGTCACCCTTCCCCTGCAAGCCCCACCAGTACTCCCAGTGTGCTCAGAAGTGACATCCACATCACTTCTGGTTTTGGTCATTTTTATTTTTATATTTTGAGTAGGCTGGAAGTGTTGGGAAAGAAAAACTGCCACATTTTGTCTGTCAATCTCTCTCTCTCTCTCTCTCTCTCTCTCTCTCTCTCTCTCTCTCAAGGTATAACAGTCAAAAAATTGAGGGGAGAGTATGGGGGTTTCAAGCACACAAAATGAATTTCCTCCACCTTGCACCAAGGTAAAGCCAAGATGGGGCCAGATATTTATACTGAGGCATAGTTAGAAATAAAGACAGCATCTTAATAGCACTTCTTAGATTGTATGGAAACCAGACAACTTTTGAGATGAGTGTTCAGCAACCAGCAAAGAGTTAACTAGCATTAGCTTGCTATAAGTTCTTAGGCTATCAGCAAAATCTTTCATATTTATTCATTCATTCATTTATGCATCCACAGATTGAAGTAACAAGCTCAGAATGCAAATCCCTGCTTAGGTTTTCTTTTTTAAAAAGAAAAGACAAAATTATTTTACTGAGCTTATATGAAAGAAAGTGGCTTTATTTATTACTTTTCAATTACCGCTATATGGTATTTTAAGAGCACTTCAGAAGCTTCAAAAAAATTACTCTGGCAATACCTATAGCCTTGGGAGACAGGTAAGTATATTTTTCCAATTAGAGACCACAGTAGGTTGCTTAAAAGCTAAACTAAATGTTAGCCATGTATTTGAATTGGGTGCTTGAGGTACGTCTTTATTCTAAAAACCTAGCAGCAGCTAGAGGATTCCCCTACCTAAATCAGAACTACAATGGAAGGGAGGTTTTTTAAACTGTTAAAAATGACAGTTGCAAACAGCAGTTTAGATGGGACACATAGTAAGGAAAAGGGCTAAACACACCTTCTCTTGCAACAAGATCTCAATCCATTTTGAGATTAGGAATGTAATTGATTTCAATTAAAGAGGAGAACCCCAAGCAGAAAACTGAAAAGACATAGTTAATAGTATACAGAAATTTATTATATTTTGCATATACAGTGGTCCTTCCTCATTCACTGGGTTTAGGGGTGAAGGACTGCCGTGAATGCTGAAAAACTGCAAATAAAAATTATATATATATAATAAAAAACACTATTCTTTTTACCTAAGAGAACACATCTCTAGGAATCTCCAAGTCTTCCAGTGCAACTCTATGGTCAACATCTGGCAGAGTTGCACTGAATGACCTAGACATTCCTAAAGAGAATATATTAATCAAAATGGCAAATAATCAGATCTGCAAAAGTCAAAGGCACGAATATAGAGGGACAACTGTACATACATATAAATTTAACATAAAGTCATCTAACAAGTTTAGGCAAGTGGCAAAATCTCAGCCACTGCCCTCCTGGTCAGAGCAATGACACTTAGACCACATGCTGTACTAGTTCTTCACAGTATTGTCACCTGTGATGTCCAGCAGTAGATTTATCAAAAGAACCCAATACCTAATAGGCTAACTCATGATTACAATGCCAGCAACATGCACATACAAGTATTCTTGCCATGGTTTTCAGGACACACCTATAAACGCTAATAGCTAACTTTGGTCTTGCCTATGCTTGTCACACAAATTTTACTAACATCAGCTGAATCTCCGATAGGGTTAGGACTCTTAGACTGGAACAGCTTATATGGAGAAAGAAGCACAACTTTGGCCTGACAGTGTACTGAGAAGCAATGGTTCCCTTTAATAAATGAACAAACAGCATGTTTTAAGAATGCCTATGTAAGAAAGCTAGTGTGGTGGTTTGAGTGTTGGACTACAACTCTGGAGACCAGGCTTTGATTCCCAGCCTAGCCATGAAACTCAATGGGTAACCTTGGGCAATTCACATGCTCTCAGTCTCAGGGGAAGGCAAACCTCCTCTGAACAAATCTTGCCAAGAAAATCACACAATAGCTACGCCTCAGAGTGTCCTAAGTTGGAAATGACTTGAAGGCAAAAACAACATATATGAAAAAGCACATCCATCAATTCATACAGTAGGCTCAGAATGCAAGTGTCAGGTTTTGTTTTTAAGAGGCAAAACTGTTATGTAGAAATTACATGAAATATATTGGCTTGCACGTTAAATATCCCAATATAGGGAGTCCACTGATTTTACCAAGTATTTGATTAATTTCTATAATTTATTCTGGGCCTCAGACTGAAACTACATAGTAAGTGCAGAGTAATTAAAAAGCCAAGTAGATTGCTACATATGTACCTGTGCCAGAAATTTAAAGATTTCCTACCTCAAATGGACATTTAAAATTCAACTTTATGGGGGCTGGAGAGGCACTTATTTCTACAGGTCAGTATTTGAGGATTCCAGGCCTAGATGAGTAAAAAGATGCATCTGGGGGAAAAAAACATGCTGGATCATGCCACAGTGCTCCGCTTATCATAATCTTGCCTCACCTATGACTGAGACAACTGCCTCATAGTCTGTACTGTACAGAACTGCCTTATAATTACAGAGATAACATCATGTAGTAGAGGCTCTCCATGGCCCTGCACAGTCACTCTCTGAGGTTTTCACAAGGACAGTGTTTCCCATTTCCTTCTCTCTCTTTCACTGAAATCATCTCAGTCAACAGGGTTTGTGTTTCATTTTTTAATTTTGCTTGACCTGAGGGAATGGCTGCACTTGGAGGACATCACCGCTGTTAGTTCAACCAGAACACAGGAGCCACAAGGTAAACATTATGGGGTAAAGCAAAGTGGTGTAGTGTACATTATGAAAGGACATGTCTTGAGGCAATGAGCCATTGTTCTTTTTATAGAGATGTTCAAAAAAGGTATGGATTTTGAAATCATTTAAGATTTTATCAAATTTCCATGACAAAGAAGCCAGACACCCTGGCATACAGTTACCTCTAAGGGTGAAACATGAGGATATGACGATCATGAAATTGCTGCTGAAATCAACAACTTGGTATTAATCCCCCTTCAACTTCTCACAAAGCATCCCTAAGAAACTACACAAAGCAATGTCACCACATTTTTCACCTCCCCCTCCTAACCTCAGCGGAAGCCAATAATTTGAAGCAGGAATAAGGCAGCTTTTGATATGGACCTTCACAAAATACCATACCCTCAGAGCAGGCCTTCCACAGTCTGGTGTTCTCCAGATGTCTGGCATCTGGGGAAGGCTGACTATAGTCCTCTTTAACAGGAAAGAGAGTGAACAACACGGAGTTGCCATTTCCAGTAGGAACCTTTTCTTCACCACAGTGATTGGGTTCACGTGACACAGTGAGCCAGGGATTTGCAGGGAACCTGGCATGTAATGATTTGTTCAAACAAACCAAAGAAGGAATCCAGGGCTTGTTCCTTATTCCTTTTAGTTTTGTTTGCTATTGTGCACCTTCATGTCATTTCTGACATGGTAACCCTATAATGGGGTTTTCTGGGGCTGAGAGTGTGTGACTCATCGAAGGTCACCCAGTGGGTTTTCAGGGCCAAACAAGGAATCAAACCCTAATCTCCAGGGTTATATCACTGCCCAACACTCAAATCAACACACCATGTTGGTAATTTGGTAGAAGGAACAAGGAGAAGCTATCTACTGCTAGAGAATATAATAAACCAACCATGGAGCAAAATTCCACACAGTACAGTGCACCCGCGTTATACGTAGATGGAAGCCGTGCCAGAAGGGAGGCGTGCGCCAGAAGAAAACAATGGCATGAGCTCCTGTGGCTTGTGCCCTGTACGCCGCTGCCACGGGCACGAGCCCCATTCATTTGAATGGGGCTTGAGCATCCATGTTTTTCCCTTACGTGAGGGTTCCGGAACAGAAAATCTACACATACAGATACCTGCGCAAGAACTCCAACTATCACCCAGGACAAAAAAGCAGCACAATCAAAACACTGGTAGACCGGACAAAATCCATCTGCAAACCCCATTTCTTGGAAGATGAATTGAAGCACCTAGACCAGGCTCTACATATGAATGGTTATTCCAGCTCAGACATCAGAAGAGCTGCCAGACCCAGAAAAACCCAGAGGAGTAAAGACAAGCAACCACCCAAGGGGAACTTATTTCTCCCATACATCAAAGGAGTCACAGACAGAATAGGCAAAGTGGTGAAGAACAACAACCTCCAAATGGTTTATAAACTGACCAAGAAAATCCAGCAAATGCTATGCTCAGCAAAGGACCAGAGAGACCCTCTCACAGTTGCAGGAGTTTACCGCATACTATGCAGCTGTGGACAAGTCTACATAGGGACCACCAAACGCAGTGTCCAAACACGAATCAAGGAACATGAGAGACACTGCAGACTGGGTCAGCCAAAAAAATCAGCAGTAGCAGAACACATTACAAACCATCCTGGGCACAAAATGCTGTTTGAAAACACTGAAATTCTGAACCATGCCAACAACTATCAGGTCAGAACGCACAGGGAAGCCATTGAAATCCACAAACACTTGGACAACTTCAACAGGAAAGAAGAAACCCTCAAAGTAAATAAAGTTTGGCTACCAGTCCTGGAGGACACGAAAGTCAGGACTCAGCAAATGAAAAAAGAGAAACCACTCAGGGTCAGAGGCTTTCCCAGCAAACAATGATCACCAATTAGCAGACACTAATCCTCTTTTGCATATCCTCCTACCCTGAGGCCTGGCCATCAACAACAGAGCAATACACAGATTAACATGGGAATCACTCATCCTCACCCAGAGTCACACAGTGTGTATGTGTGTATATATATATATACACACACACACACTCTTCCAGGTTAGCATTCTCTGAAGATGCCAATCACTGATGCTGGCGAAACATCAGGAACAAACTCTTATAGAACATGGCCACATAGCCCGAAAACCCCACAAAAACTATGGATGACGGCCATAAAAGCCTTTGACTTTTCAAAGTGTGAAACCGTTTTAAAGCATGAAGTGATAACAATCTTCCCGTGGCATGGAGGTCACAATACTAGTTTCACCTGAAAGCCAATTTCATGGACTCAAAGGCTGTTTCCAAAAGAATCCAAGCAGGCACTCAAATGTTTCAAACCTATCAAACTATTGTTCTGTCCCCATCTGAAAGTAAACACTAAGCTGTTCCTTGCACCCTACAGCCGTAGTCAATTTGGTCTAAAATAGAAAAAAAAGCATGATATAAGCTGTGTTTGGCTATGATAAACCAGAGTGGCTCAGAATTCTGGTTCATTATTCATAAGCCCTCTGACTTTAAATGAAGTCAGAAAAAGTCATCTGTTTGCATTTGTAAAACCTACCCCATTGATCATCTAACCTGCACAATTAGGTACTACACCCAAGTGGCCAAACACTTACAGAAGGATATCAAACTGGCTATCCTCTAATACAGTGAACAACAGATAGAGCTCTCTGTACTGTTGTAACTTATTCTGCAAGAACACCCATAACTCACAGGATTTGGGAATTCACTGCAGAATTCAGACAGAATGAAGATCTCAGCACCCACTTATTTATTTAAAAACACCATTCCCACTCCTTTTAGCTGTGCAGATGTGCTTGAAAAATGTTTGGGAAATTTCTGTTCATATCCCAGAAGCTAAGGAGTTGCCTAACTAGAGGTGCAGTCCTAGAAGTAAATGCTAGAAATAATTCCCACTGAATACACTGGGACTTACTTCGAAGAAAACATGAATAAAATTGCACTGTTGATTTCCAGGGGTTGGAGGAAGTACTGCAATACCCATCTTGTTGTTGTTGTGTTCCTTTACATTAACTCTGACCTATGGAGACTCTATACAGGGTTTTCTTGGAAAGATTTATTCAAATGAAGTTTGCTATTGCCTTCTTCTGCAGCTGAGAGAGTGTAACTAACCCAATCACCAGTGGGTTTTCATGGCTGAGTGGGGATTCAGACCTGGTCACCTACTCCTATTCCAACACCCAAACCACAACACCACACTGGCTCACATAAAAGCTTCTTGTCCTTCTCAACAATTTAAAAATCAGGAATATGCAATGTTTTCATAATTGAAACCATTTGCACAATTAAGTTTTTTCCCTCCCAAGGGCTTTATTAGAACTTTCCAAATTCATTTTTTAAAAATTTGCTTTGCACAGAGCACACAAAGGAACATAGCAATTTTTAAAAAATTGTTCATTTTAGCATTTTAGGAAAAGGGATCTCAAATCCTGGCTGAAAGCAAAGGTTTTTCATTAGAAAAAGAAACATGAAGCTTGTCTTGTTCTTAACTGAACTGGAAAGGAAAACAAAAGAGGAAAAATCAATACCATACATACAGGTTAAATACATCAGCTTGTTAAAAACAGGAGCCAAAAATGAGAATTTCTCATTGTTAGTATCAGAGAATGCTAAAGTTACAGACAAAAGAGAGAGAGCACCATGAACAGGAAATGCATTCAAGTTGGAAAAGAAGAAAAACAGCAACTGGTATCACAAAATCAAGCTAGTTTCCCATTAAAAATGTTGACATTCGTTAACAAGGTGTAAGTACTCCCAAACAAAGTTGAAGTTGCAACTGTAGATCTTACTTCAAACTAGCACATTCACCTCACCTCTTCTCTTTCAAAGGCAATATGAGCCTATTCAGACATTAACTCAGAATGTCTTGTCTTTTTAATGTAAGCCACAAAAAGTCACACACACCTCTTTTACACAGAGAAATATTCATGAAAATAGTATTTAAAAGACATTTGTCACAAGTACAGATGCCTCCCAGCTTTCTGCCTCCCCACCACCACCACCACCACTTGGTTGTGGGTGGGGAGAGGGGTTTCCTGATCCAGGATAGATCAGTCTAAGGTAGATGCTGGCTTTTGTCTGCCAGCAATGAGTTAAGATGAGACTAAAGTAGTTGCTGGCTTGCCAATAATGAATCAAGCCTGAAACTCTAAGCAACAAGAAGAGGCAGAAGGCAAAGTTATTAAAATAAATGGTTCTTTAAATTATAAGATTCTTTTCTACTTACATTTCCAGGGTGTGTGTGTTTAAGAGAGAGAGAGAGACAGACAGACTCCAGAACTGGGCTACTCTGGCTGCAAAAGGAGTGGGGCAGTAAGCAAAATTTACCTTCTTGACTCCTCTGACAAGTCCCATTTTGGTGAAGGGTGTCATTTGTCACTAGGCTGTTGCTGTTTTTCTATAAACATTAAAAAAAAATGTTTAAAGTGCCTTGGGCCCTCAACAGACGGGCCTTTGCGGTGCCCTTGTTACCTGCGAGGGTTGCCTGGTGGGCGGAGCACCCACACGCCTGGCAACCCTCGCCTGTAACAGGGCATTGCAGCTGCACAGCACCACTCACACGGGGTGCACAGCTATGACATCACAGCTGCGCAGCGTGCAGCCGCGACGCCATCGGGCGTCTTTGCAGGTTTGCTGCAGTGCAGCTGCATGGTAAAAAGGAGCTGCTTTTTACTGCTCCTTTTTTGCTGCGCAGCAGTGTTGCACAATCTGGTTGCTGTGGCGCTGCTCTGCAGCAAAGAGAGGCGCCTCCTTGGCGCCTCTTCTGGCAGTCTGTACCATGCCTTGGTTACTTTGTCATCTCAAATTGAAAGGAAATCAAATTGAAATTTCCACCCCTTCTCCTTCTCATTTCATCACAGAGCACCTAAACCACATCCAAAGCACACCCACTGACTATCCCCAATTCATTTTTGATAAAACTGCAAGAGATAGGAAAAATCCTTCCAGTTTCCCACTGGCCCTATTACAGACAGTCCTCCAGAGATTCAATAATCTACAACTTGAAAAAAAATAAAAAATAATATAAATTCCAAATAGCAAACCTTGTTTTTGCCATTTTATATAAGGGACACCATTTTACTATGCTACTGTATTTAATGGAGCTTGAGTATCCACGGATTTGGGTATCCACGGGGGTGGGGGGGTGGTCCTGGAACCCAACCCCAGCAGATAACAAGGGCACACTATATTCTGTTTTGTTTTAAATGCCCTGAATAAGCTGGTGTCATCAGTAAACACAGCACCACTGTCAACACACATCTTTTGAGGATGCCACCCTTTACATCCCTCCTCTGTTTAAACTGTCAGTTTATTTCTATGCTCTGCTTTCTGTTCTTTACCCAGTTACACGTACTTCAAAGGACCTTTCCTCTTATCTCATGACTGCTAAGTTTGCTCAAGTGTACTTAGTGAGGGATTGTGAACAAAGCTTTTTCAAACTATACAAAGTATGCCAGATCACTCCTGTCCCTCACATGCTTGCCCAAACCCTCAACTCCAAAAGCCCAGTGAGACAGTTCTGCAGACACCATATTTAGGCTGAAAACACTGTGGCACACAGCATTTCCTACTATAAAGGCCACAAACTGCAGCTGTTGTGTCACATATAAGCAAAAATCCTAACAAATGTAGGATGTACACCGACTAGTTGGGAAACAGAAGGAAATGTATCAAGTTGTTCTAAGGGCTGTTCTCTAGTTCTCTACAGCTGTAGGAAGTTATGTAGGGGTCTCAACTCAGTTCCAGCACAGCTCCAAGTGCAGGAAGGTCCACACCACAAATGATCAAGGCAGTGAATTGCTTCATGCTAAAAATGACAACCAGTGCAACAAGTTGAGAGAAAGACTAAGGAACTCCAGCTTTTTACTCCTACCTTTCCTAGTTGTTTTCAAGTAAAAACACCCAATGGTCACATGATGAAGAGGCTGGCTTAAACTTTGGTTCTCCAGTTTTCTCTTCACACATTCGCAACAGGGTTAGTGGTGAAAGACAGAAAGTGTGAGATTTTCCTCCAATAGCTCTGGGCCTTTAAGAGATCTTCCACTTTGATCAAAGGCATAAATAAATAAATAAATAAATAAATAAAATATTCATCCAATGAGTCCACCTCTTCCTTTCACCTGGCACCTCCCTCCTTTTCATGGATTTATCCCAAACTTTATTGGTGGACTCAACACTGCTCATTTCAGGAAATAGAATACAACCTGCTGAAGCCAATACAAAACTCTTCTGGCAAGATAGGCAGAACTACTTCCTGTAGATCTCAAACTATGTATTAGGGAAAGAAGGGTGTCTGCAGGGAGCTAGGAGGCCACCTTTTACACTTCTCTACCACAACAGACTACTGCAGATGCTTTCTTCTCAGATGAAAGATTAGCAAATTGACCTCTCATCTTTCTAGGATTCTGAAGTATCCTAGAACAGAGGTTGTGTAATTTTCATTCAGTTCTGACAAAAGGATATGTGAAAGGACTTACCAAAGAAATACTGCACACTGCAGCTTTGGTTTCACAGATCATTCTCAAAAACAGCCTTATTACTGCAAACTGTGATTTTCTATTTTGGGTGATTATTTAAAATAATCCTGCTGCTCCATTTTGCTATAGCCCATATGCTGATGTAGTGCGAACCATGCAAAACAGATATTTTACTCTGCATCCTTAGCTGAGTTATGAGTTGTGAAAGGAGGGGGGGAATCCACCAAGCAACAGCACCCCAAAACTAAATCACATCACTAATTCACCTAAAGCAATGGCCCACTATTTAGAGGGAAATAAGAAGGCAGAAACTTAAGAGACTGCAGCAACTGTTATGCTTGCATTCTGTTAGACGACAATGCAACCAGCCAGTTGGTGCATCAAACCTATACAGGATCAATAGCTTTAAATAAGCCAAATCAAACAATGACAGATATTCCACACGGACCCACACACAATTTGTTGCTGTTCTTCAAGATTGGTGTGGATCTGATGGTAGATTACATTGGTTTTACATTCAAAAATGCTCTATAATGATTCAAATGCTTGCCCACTGTGAATATGACCTTACAAATATTGTGATGTTGAAGGTTTTCACGGCCGGAATCCATAGGTTTTTGGGCCATGAGGCTGTGTTCTGCAAGAGTTTATTCCTGACATTTCGCCAGCATCCATGCCAGCATTCTCTGAAGATGCCAGCCACAGTTGCTGGTGAAACATCAGGAATAAGCTCTTTCAGAACACGGCCCCATGGCCTGAAACCCCTACAATATTACTGTGAGTGTGGCCTTAAAGCCAAAGTTCCAGATTCTACCCAATGCACACAAACCCTTCTCTCCCAAAATGTGCAACTAGCAAATCCAAATCTTGCTTGAATAACATCAATGAATTACACGTATTAGCAGGAAGTGTGCGTGTGTGCCTTCATGTCATCTGTAAACTTATGGTGACCCCATGAATTCTGTAGGGTGGTTTTGCCAGTTCCTTTCTCTGAAATATAGCCTTCAGCACCTGGTATTCATTGGCAGTCTCCCATCCAAGCTTTTCTTGGCAAGATTTGTTCAGAGGTTTGCCCTTACTTTCCTCTGAGTTTTAGAGAAGGTGACTTGCCCAGGGGTCACCCAGTGGGTTTCCATGGTCAAGCAGGCATAACCCAATGTTCAAACCACTATATCATGCTGGCTCTCATCAGAGCCTAGGCTAATGTTAAATAACTGCATGCAGATATCATGAAGATTTTGAATATCCAGGCTAATACACAATAACAGAAAGAAAAGAAGCAAAGAATAAAAACAGTTCAGGAAAACGAAATAGCACAGATGAAATAATGCAAGCTGTAGGCCCCACTCCTTGAGTTACAAGAAACATAGGCTCCTTTCTTAGCAAAATAAACAAACAAATGCTTACATATTTCCAAACAGCACAATGTTATGATTGAAGATGTAGACATTTAGTTAAACTTTGGGGGAAAAAATAGAAGCTGGGAAGATCAGAATCTTGGGAAACCACTTTTCTTATGTGATCCTCTGAAGACATTTTACTCACAAACTAATGTCACTAGATGTACTTGTATGAACATGGCATCCATATATGATGCCTCCAGGTGGATAGCTCCTAGTGCTGATAGTCAGAAGATAATATGAAACATATCCATATTTCTCTCCAATTGAGGTTTTATCAAAAGAAAATAAAAAGACAGAAGCAGTCGTGGGCACATTGCAAGTGAGATGGAGACAACCCTTGTACTTCCCATATGTTCCATGTTGAGGACAGGTGATTTTTATCATAAAAGCCTCATCTGGAAGCACCAAGACTGCTCACTCTCCTGGAGACCCAGTAATATTTCTACCCATTCTGATCTGGCTCTTCTTTCCCCTTTCAGAAACAAAATGGAAACATATGGCTCCTATCAGAGATTATTCAAAGCCCTCAGCAGAAACACCCACAGAACAAACAATAAACTCCCAGTGAAAAAAGTAAGATAACTGTTGATGAAACAAGATGATGAAAAGAACCAGATCCCTTTTTAATCTGTACAAACAGGAAAGCTGGAATGCAATCCATGACTTTTCTCCTGTGCATTACACAGCTGCCCTATCACTCCCAAGGCTAACAGAGGAAGCCAGGCCCCAGACATCATTGGGAGGTAGAAACCACTACTGCCACAGAACTTTCCCCCATAGCTCCCCATTTCTGTCTGGAGCTGGACCTTTTATGGGCCATGTGCAACTCCAAGTAGCACATGTCTGGCAACCATTTTAATTCACTTTACATAATTATATGTATGCAACTATAAACACAGTTACATCTAAATCAAATAGAGAAAGGCCACAAAAACATAGTTGACTTTCAGCACTATGACAAACCACTGTTGATGGGTCTTCCATGTATCCATTTTTATAAGTGTGACAGAGGGAAGCAGGTCTTTAGATCTGTTCAGTTTTTGCCTACATGATGCCTACAATGATTCCTCAACATTAAGGACACTCAAAAGGCTTCCTGATGGGTAATTTCTACAAACTTACCATATGTTTGCAACACTTTAACTCTCATTAATTATCACAACAGCATACTTTGATCAAGGGTGTGGAAACGCTCTGATAGCTCTTTCAAAGTTTCCTCAGTAGGGGAAAATTATTATTAAATCAGCTTATATATGTATTATACACACTCCTTATGCTAGATGGGGAAAAACAAACATGAGCCCAAATACTGAAGGAAGATTTTTGATCTACTAGAATGATGTTCAGTGACAAATCACAAGCAGCACATGACTGACAATGCAGCACAGAAATACCAACATGCAGACATGCAAGCTACCACAGCAGCACACATGCATCATTTATGCAAACAGGCTTTCATAATAAATTAGTATTCTCACTGAGTTATGCTAAAAAAAATACTGCAGTGCTTTGAGCTGCTACTTAAAGAATTTCAAGATCAAACACTGCACAAGCAAAGCAAGATTTCCCATGAAAACTGAACAGTATACATTAAAAGGTCAAACTGTGCAAAAATGTTTTTAAAGAGCTAAGTAAAATGATCAATGCAGCAAAAAAAAAAGGTTTAAATAATGTTTCACCAGCAACTGAATGTGCCAGTAAATTCAGCAATTAAGATTCAACCAGAAGGACATTAAGAGACCTATCTTTATCATTACTTCATACTGTCAACATTCACCAAAATGAAATAAGATTACCTGATATGAGCTAAATACTTAAATGAAGTTTCTATGAATACAACTGGAGCAAATAATTGGTATGAAAAGGCTTTCCAACTAACAGTGCATGCTGCAAAGTGACCTATCAGTGTACTGAGTGAAACCTTTAAAATGTCTGGAACCTCCAAGAAAGTCAGCACCATAGAGAATGAGCACTATTAAGGAAGCCTAGTGTGATAGGGACTTTGATGACAAGCTAAGACCTTTAACAATACAAGTGGCACATTAAACTCTTACTCAGAAAGAAATCAACATAAGCAACTAAACAAGTACCAACACCTCTTTTAATAGATGCATATGCTGCTTCTCCTGAACTGCCTGTTCACGTAACTGTTACCAAAGTAATTTATTCCAAGGGTGTGTCAGAAAGAGATTTGCTGCCTATCAACAAAGCAGGAGAGCACAGAATTATGGACTGTCCTCTACATGGAGAATCTGATTCCAGTTATAAAGAACAAATTAATTGTACAGAAATAAGGCATAATTTTTGAATAAATCCATAGATATAATTACATATACTATCTGCAACATATAGTTACATGGTATTATTGAAATAATTCAAACTGCTGTCATAGAACATTATAAATAAACCATGCAGAAAGTCCAAGCAACTCTCTGCTCGGTTTTCAGTCAGGTACGTACACAGTTATGGAACATCAGAACACAGGCCAGTTTTCTCCAGCCCAGTGCCTTCCAACTGTGTCAAATTCCTACCATCCCAGCCAACGTTGTCAATGGCCATGCACACTGGGGATGGCTGACTGAGACCGTGTTACATTCTGTGTAATAACACATTTGGGCCTATTTCTTGAATCCTTACTACTATGCATGCTGCAGGGTAAATTAAAAACCCAAGAACTGAGGGGAGTTAATGAAAGTACTTGAACGAGATTAACATATTTTCTTGAGTTTCCATCCATCATACCCAAGCAACTTATCCCTGCTCACATAACATTTCTCTTCTGAAACAACAACAGAAAAATAAAGATACACACAGCTATAAGTTCTATACAATTTTTGTATAATGCAAACCAGAATGAAACTCCCAGTAAGAATGAGCTCTGTGTGTTCTGTTCTCTCACCAATGAATTTCCATTCCATTCTCAGCTTCAACACACAGCTTCTTCTGTTTCATAAAAAACCATCCGCGGGTTTCATTTTCGTTATGACTGAGGACAATAGCTTAAGAACCAGCTTGCAGAAAACTCAACTTGGAGCCTTTTTTCCCCTAAAGCAACCACAGAAGAGAGGAAGTGTGCCATTCATGGCTCAAACACAACTTAAGGTTTTGTTTTCACCATAAACAGGAACTTTATGTTAATTGATTACAGCTGCATGTAGCAGCTTGCAAAGGTCATATGGAAAACACATTATTCTTCCCCTACCCTTCATTGTTATCCCAAATTCCACACCCACAGTACCCCCACCCCCAAGTTTCTCTTGAAAAAGATAGTAAAATCCACAAGATGACAGCCAGTAAAGAAGGAAATGGCCCACGGAACACATTAGAATGAATATATTTACATAATACAAAGGACAAGAGGAGACAGAGGCTCTACAATTCTATGATATCAAGTCACTCTGTTCCCTCTGAATATGGTTGAAAAGATAGCTTCTCCCTTAGACAAAAGACCTAGGAGCATATGAACAAACCAAAATTTACTAGCACCTTGAAGACATACTTTGGTCTACCTTTCCAAGGGCAGGAGAATTTAATCATCTTTGTTTAAGTGGTTAAAATGCACAATTTTTTTCTCACCATTCTGTCATGCTCAGAATAAAGTGGCAAATTCTCATCTTAGAAAACAGCTGAAAGTGAAACAAGGGCATTGACGTGGATTCAAATAATAAAATGACATATAGCAGTGCTGCTGTAAATGGTGCTGGGACACCAACAATCATCAGCTATTGGTCCCTGGAGAGCTTCCAGGAAAGAAAGACACCATTGTAGCCAAGGGTCACAAACAGGATATCAGTATCTGGCACATGGGGTGGGGGACGGATGGACTGGCAGTCCCCCACACTAAATAGTTCAAGAAGCACTGATCTACAAGAATCTTATCAAGCAGTGATCTTCCCCAATCCATGGGAATCAAGTGCCTCATCTGTCTACGCAATGATGATACAGTACCATCATTGCTTAAGCACAGTGATTCCCAAACTCCAGTAATCCAGATGCTTTGGACTCCAGCTCCCAGAGGCCTCAACCATCTTGGAATTCTGGGAGCTGAAGTCCAAAATACCTGAAAGGCCAGAGTTTGGGAACCACTGGTGCTTAAGGGATTGGGTAGGCATACCCCCATCCATTTCATTCCTGTTACCTTCTGTGAGCATCTAGGTGGGTGCTTCAAGCCATGTCACTGAATCCATGTCAATAAACACTGAATCCACATCAATGCCCTCATTTGTCTTCTGGGATGAGAATTTGCCACTTTACACTGAGCTTGACAGAATGGTAAGAAAGAAATTGTGCATTTTAACCGGTCGGCCTTAAGATATTTAAATTCTTCTGCCCTCGGAAAGGTAGTCCAAAGTATGTAAATTTTGCCTTGTTCACGTGCCTCTAGGTCCTTTGCTGAAGGGAAGCATTATCTTTTCAATCATATTTCAAGCACCACAACTGGACAAGGTCAGACTCTTTTGCTCTTGCTGAGAACCAATCTCATGACTCCGCTGCAAAATAAATAAATAAATAATAATAATAATAAATATTTATTTGTATCCTGCCTCTCCCTTTTTGAGGATCAAGGCGGGTAACAGCAAAGTTCAAATACAAATTATATAATCAATAATAAAAACATTCCCTTAATCTCCTCAACCCTCCTACCCTCCCACCTTCTCATCAAAAAGTATTTCAAGCACCCACCTAAATGCTCACAGATAGGCAACTGTGATGAGGCGGCTGGGGGTATGCCTAGCCTAACCTTCAAGCAATGATGGTATCACCGTGTGGACAGATGGGGCCCTTGACAGAATGAACATAAGCCCACCATGAAGAAGAGCACAGAAAGTGTCACAAAAACCAGGCACGTAATAGGCCTGCTGCTCAGCCAACATGGAAGCCCACACCACAATGCCAGATTTCAGCTTCTGTCTTGCATTTGCCGTTCTTGCCTATCTACAGCGCAGCTTCTTGCAAAACCAGGAAGTCTTTGCAGAGCTCCCCTCTCCAATATCTCCTCCTGACCCACTACAATGGAAAGCAGGTGACAAGGTTCTCTATAGATGGCAGAAAAGCAATGGCAAAGAAAGGAATGCTCACCTCTCAGAAAGAGAGGAGGGGAGGAAATGCAAGGAAGTGGGATGTGATTTTATGCAGCCAGACAGACCAGAGAAAGAGGAAACTGAGGCTGCAAAGGGAAGGCTAAAACCCAGGTAGAAAAGGGACATAAAGAGATATACTTATGGGTCTAGCAAGAAAGATTAAGAGACCCACAAATGATCTCACCTCTTATATAACCTTCACATATAGACATAAACATTCCTAAACAGAAAGACCCAAATGCCATACCCTAAGGAAAAGAGGGTACTACTGGGCCTGTGGGGGGGGGGGCTGTTCAGAGAAGGGGCCTCTTTCCCCACAAATGCCCCTTAAATAAAATGAATTTGGAACCAAGACTCAGAAAAGAAGAGGGGGCAGAGAGAGAGAGAGAGAGAGAGAGAGAGAGAGAGAAGGAAAGCTGCCCAGCTCTGTCTTGCCTCCGAAGAGGGTGCCAGACGTCCTCCTTTTCCAGGACACGTCCTCCATTTCAACCTTTCCCAAATGCTTCCCATTCTGTGCATGACTAAGAAGCAGCAGGGGTTTATCACTTGGTCCCTTGAAGGGCCCTCCATTTTGCAGCCTTGGTCCTCCTCCTTTGGCCACTAGGCAGGAGGGCCATCGGCAGGGAAGCCCCCATGGAGTGGCCCCTTCCTCTCCCCTTTTCCCTCGGGGGAGAGAGGCCAGGGGGTCCTCCAAGGAGGGCCCAGGAATGGAGGACGCGACCAAATTGAAAAACTCAAAAAACACTCCACACACACACACAGGCATATATATATATACACACACATCTATACATATATATATATGCACACACAGACACCCATATACACACATCTATACACACACCCACACAGACACACTCACAACCCAGACATGCTTCTTGGTGCTGCTCAAAATGGAGGGCCTTCTTCCTTCCCTCGGAGGGGCCTGGGCCTCACCTTCGGAGAGCTCCAGCTCCAGCTCGGCCAGCTGCTCGCGGACCTCGCGGGGCAGTCCTGCGGGAGGGGAGACGGCGGCCCCGTTGCCGCCCGGAGGCTCGGCCATGGCGACGAGGGCGACGGATGGAGGGAGGGATGGATGGGGAGGAAGGGGAAGGAAACGCCGGCCTCCTCCTCCTCCTCCTCCTCCTCAGCTCCTGCCACGCAAAGCCGCCTCGGCACCAGCGACAACGGCGGCGGCGGAGACCTCCTCAGCCATAATCCTTGGCTCTCCCGCAGCAAGCAGCCTGAGCGCCGAGGCCGCCCTCCTCCTCCTCCTCCTCCTCCTCCTCCTGCTGCTGCCTCTCCCTTCCTTCTCCTGCTGCTGGCCGCCGAGTGCGAGGCGAGGGTCACATGGGAGAAGCGGGCGGGCCCAGGCTAGGCGGCGCTCCCCGGCTAGAGTCCGGAGCAGCAGAGGGAGGGAGGGATGGAGGGACGCCCTCCAGAGGAAGAGCGCCGCCAGCGCAGGACGCCAAGGAGGGCCAGGCCCCAGGGCTCCTCATGCAGGGCCTGATGGCGCCCATAGGGACACACACACACTCCTGCTTCTTCATCTCAGGCCTCCTCGACAGGGAGCAGCAGCAGCAGCAGGGCGGGCCCAGGATGGCCCCCTCGCCGCCAGGGAGGCCCCGTGGCACAGCATGGAGGACCGACAAAGGCTAAGGGCCCTCATAGGGACACTGACACAAGTCCCCGCCTCTTCTTAGGCCTTCTCAAAATGGAGCAGGGTGGCTAGATGTCCTCCTCACTGCCAAGGAGGACGCAGGTGGCCCACCGACAAAGGCTAAGGGCCCTCATAGGGACAGACGTCCATAGTTTTTCAGGCGCTGTGGCCCACGTTTTGGGAGAGTTTGTGCTTGACCTTCCACCTCCCTCTCCGGCTGCCTCTTCAGAGGATGCTGGCATGGAAGGCAGTGGTTAACAGGCCAGAGAGGAATCCTGCAGCCCTAGAGCTCTGGGTGGCCTGTGAATCCCAGGAGGCCTAGGGGCCATAGCCAATGGGGCAGATCATTTGAAGGGTCACCTGCTTCCCACCCAAATATATGAATTTACCACATCTAAGGCAGGGACAGCCAACTTCAGATGTAGTTAAGAGTCGTAGTTTCAATACATCTCAGGGCAGGGAGCATAACCAATGGCAAAGGGCCATGGGAACTGCAATCTAACAAATACCAAAAGGGCCATTAATTGTCCGGTCTAAAACTCCAGTTTAGAAGGCTGCAGGTTCAAAACAACTGTGCTAACTTCAAAACAAAACCATTTCTCCCCCAGAGGGAGGTTCATGGACTACCATCCACAGAGATACCATGGGCTGTTCGACAACACAAATGAATGGATCTGCAAGCAAATCAGCCTTAACTCTTAAATGACTAAACTTGAGGCTGAAAAAACATCATGAGATGATATGACTCTTTGGAAAAGGCAATAATACTCTGTTAAGTAGAATCAAGAGTTGGAAGAGACCCACTCCAAGGACCTGCCAGTCCAACCCTCTGCCATGCAGGAACTCACCATCAAAGCACCCCCAACTATACAACCTCTGTTTAAAGACCTCCAAGGGAGGAGACTCCACCACTCTCTGAGGCAATGTAGTCCACTGTCGAACAGCTCCTACTGTCAGGAGAGTCTTCCTAATGTCGAGGTGGAATTGCTTTTCCTGTAGTTTGAATCCTTTGTTCTGTCATCGTCATTGAAGCAACAAAAAGCAAGTTTGCTCCATCCTCAGTATGACACCCCTTAAAATACAGTACATAAATGTGGTTATCATGCCACCGCTTTACCTTCTCTTCTCCAGGTTAAACATACCCAGTTCTCTAAGGCACTCCTCATAGGGCATGGTTTCCAGACCCTTCACCATTTTGGTCGCCCTCCTTGGGACACGCTCCAAGTTCTCAACATCCTTCTTGAATTGTGGTGCCCAGACCTGGACACAATATTCCAGATGAGGACTGGCCACAGAATGGTACTATCACTTCCCTTGATCTACTGTAATTGGTTCCCATGTGGACCAAAGGTAAGGGATAACAGTCATTGGGCTTGGTGAGCCTTGCCAGCCTGTCCGTCATAATCACAGATTTTTGCCCCAGGAAAACAGCACACCTCTTGACATATCTTGTAAGGCCCACAAACTGATTCCCTCAGCATGGAATCCCCTACTACTGCCACATACATGCCTCCTTCAAGGATTGGCAGAGGCCATTCCATGTGCTTAACCTTCCAAGTTCTTGCGAACACTAAGAAGCCAGTAGAAGAGGAAGACCACATTGGATTGATTCAGCCAAGGAGGGCATAGCTGCTGTGAGTTTGCAAGACTTGAGCAGATCTGTTGATGATCAGAGGTCCATTCACACTACTGTTACAGTGTTAGGATTTCACTTCAGCTGCTATAGCAACATCCTAAGCAATAGCAATATAACAATAGCATTTACATTTCTATACCACTTAATAGTGAACTCAGCATACTCTAGTTTACAATGTGTAAGCCAATTGTCCCCAACAAGCTGGGTACTCATTTTACTGACCTACGAAGGAGCCCCTGGGATCAAACTCACAATGTGGCTGCAGTACTGGCATTTAACCACTGCGTCACTAGGGCTCCTAAGGAATCTTGGGATTGGTAATTTAGGGAGAGGGGTTTTAAATTCTCAGCCAGAGCGCTCCTGTTGCCTCTGACCATTCTACAAGCCCCAGAATTCCACAGGATGGAACCATGGTAATTAAAGCACTATAATTGTGTAGTGTGAATGGTCTCTGGTATCATACTTGAGAATATGCTGCCTCAGAGCGTGATGGAATCTCCTTTGGAGATTTTAAAGCAGAGGCTGGATGGCCATCTGTCAGATGCTTTGATTAGGTATTCCTGCATGGCAGAAGGGGAGGTGGGGTTGTACTTGACAGTCCTTGAGGTCTCTTCCAACTCTATAATTCTATCATGGCATTCTCCAGCTCATGTTGGAGAATGAGCTTCTGGCCTCTGAGGGGGAGAGAAAGGTAGGTCTTGCCATCGGGCCTCCCTAAAGGAACTGAACCCTTCCCACAAGGCATCTGACTCCATCCTGGCCTCTGAGGGGGAGAGAAAGGTAGGCCATTGCCATCGGGCCTCCCTAAAGGAACTGAACCCTTCCCACAAGGCATCTGACTCCATCCTGGCCTCTGAGGGGGAGAGAAAGGTAGGCCA
>NC_056523.1:166312161-166369576 GCF_019175285.1 Sceloporus undulatus
ATGCCATCAGGCCTATCCTTAAGATACAGAGCCCTCCATCGGTCCATCTGCCTTGGTCCAGGCCTCAGAGGGAGAGAAGAATGCTGGACCTGATTCCCTTCCCCTCAACCATTCCATTCTCCTTTTGTGTCATGTCTTAGAGTGTAAGCATGAAGGCAGGGAACCGTCTAATTAAAAGATTTTATGTACAGTGCTGTGTAAATTTACAGCGCTATATAAATAAAGCTTAATACAGTGGTACCTCGGGATACGAAATACCCAGGTTACGAAATTTTCGGGATACGAAAAAATCCCATAGGGAATCATTGTTCCGGGTTACGAATGTTTTTTCGGGTTACGAAAAAACTTTTGGTGCTTTTTTCGGCTTTTTCGCACGGAATCGCGGCTTTTCCCCATTAGCGCCTATGGCAATTCGGCTTACGAAGGCTTTTCGGGTTACGAAAGCGGCCGCGTTACGAATTAATTTCGTAACCCGAGGCACCACTGTAATAATAATGTTGTTGCTGCGTGCCTTCAAATAATTTCTGACTTATGGCAACCCTAAGGTGAGCCTATTATGGGTTTTTCTTGGCAAGATGTCGGAAGAGGTTGGCCATTGCCTTCCCCTGAGCCTCAGAGAGTGTGAGTTGCCTAAGTTCACCCTGCGAGTTTCATAGCTGAGCTGGGGAATCAAACCCTGTTTTCCCAGTCATGGTCCAACGCTCAAACCACTACACCACGATGACACTTCTCTCACTCATTGGGTCACCATAATCAAAACCAACTTGATGACAAACATAAACAGAACATGCAGTTGGGGGAGTGGTGCATATAAATCTACCACACAGATCCACAGCAGGTAAAGATTTTAACTAGTAAGCTATTGCAAGCTCCCTGTAGGGCAGCTATAGGAAAAATGAATCCTTCCAGAAGTTGGGCTCCTCCCCCTTAATCCCTAAACCTGATGTATGGAGTAGGGCTGAGGTGAAGTGGGAGCCCAGCAAACGGAAAGCCACAAGTGTTCCTTGCTGCATATTCTTGATTCAGCATGACATGGTGAGCATTATTCAATTATGGGAATCACTCTTCTACAACCCAGCATGTTGACATTTGTAGAATATAATCTGCCCTCCATATCCAGATACTTTATCCATGGATTCAATCTTCCATATATTTTTAAAATATGTAAATTCGAATAAGTAAATCTTGATTTTGCCCTTTCTTATAAAGAACATTTTACTACACCATTGTATATAATGGAACTTGAGCATCCACGAATTTTGGTATCCACAGGGGATCCTAGAACCACACCTCAGCTGATACCAAGGACCACTGTGTTACATAGCACAAATATCTCATGTAGCTTTGAGGAATGTTCACGAAAGTCACTACCAGATTTACAACAGGTTAGATCTGATTCTGTTTGGATTTGTTACACATTATTGATGAAGCAACCTGAAGCAAATTCATGTGTATGTTTGGAGTAAAGACTTTTACTCATTCTCTTGTTCCCTCCAAGTTAGTTGTGTCTATTATGCAAAAGTGGCTTTCAAAATTAAAATAGCACAACAGTGAAACATTTAGAACTTCTTTCACTCCTCTGTAGCAGTCTTTTATTCCAAATTGGGGTCTCAGTGGTTGCACTGTACCAAAGAAGATATACAAATGTATAATGCACCCATTATGCTAACTTCAGATTAGAGAATTCATGTGACCTACACAAAAGCTACCAACTCAGAAAACAAATCAGAGGTGGGATCCCTGGTCTTTATTATGCAAGGTATCAGTAGTAACTTAGGATTTAAGTAGGCTTTAAACAAAAGGAAAAGTCTCCACTCACTAGCACTTAGGAGTCTCAAAATTTCACATACATAATTCCATATTTTTAAAGGTGGCTTTATTATTTCCTTCTAATTGTTATTTCCATTTCCCATAGCACCTTGGCAATGTCAAAAACAAATACAAATTACATGTATAATTTCAACAGTTAAGCATGAATCTATTTTACACAATTTTATTATTTTAGACAGCTGTGATGACAGGAATGAACCCAAACTGACAAAGCAGAGTAGCAAGACAGTATTTATATGTATTATTTAACTGAAGCCCTGTCACTTTGAAAAGTGAGACTACAAATGTTAGGCAACTCAAAACTTTTCTGAGTAGAGAAATAGCTGAGTAATACACTAAAACAGATGCTATTTGTTTGCTCACTAACTGCTTTAAATTTGAAATATCTTTTGGGAAAATTTTAACCATAACTGAATCCTTTTTTTTAAAAAAATCACTAGCTATTACATAAATTGGTCAAAATTATTACAGATTAGTCTGAAGACTGAATAACTCCCATTTCAAATTTTCTACATTAACATTAATACACTCAATCTGATCTCTTCCAGAGTCCAGAGCTGAAGACTCAAATAACCTTCATTCAAAGAAAGGAAACAAAAAGGTGGGGGAAATCAAATGTACCATCCTAAAGGAATCTCACACTATGTAATACCTACACTTAATCACTCACTCACTCACTCACACATAAGAGCATGATAGATCACTAAAGACTGATGGTAACAATCTTATGTTTCAGAAGTAAATATCAAAAGTTAAAAGAAAAAACCTATTGCATATCTGTTGTAATCAACAATTTACAAAAGTTTAAGCAATCCCCACCCCGAAGTGCATTTCTGTTGCATTTTGTCTGTATACAACGCTGCATTTTACAAATTTAAAATAATCTGTACACATAGCAGGTATCTTTTCCCCTTGTGAATATCCACAAGGGTAACAGTAAAAAGAGTGGATATATTCAGATATTTAGCTGATATTGATGAAGTAATAAGGCCATAGCTATTTAAACTACAGTAAAGCATTGCTTAAGTCACTTAATTGCTACTGATCTGCCCATTTCATATTTAATTTTCCTCTGCCCAGTAAGGTGGATTTTTTCAGCCCACTGCTAAAACCACACCACTCTGCCAAACTAAGTTTTTTTTAAAAAAAAATAGAGGGAAAGCAGGCAGGAATGCATGGAAACAAAGAATCTTTCCCCCTTTCCAAGCAAAGTACAATGACACAAAGTTGTTCATCAATACTGAGAACCTGGAAGGGGAAGAAAAAACTCAGTTTCCCAGCTGTTAAAGAAAAACACTCATAAATTCACCCAACCAACAAGAGTTCAGGGCACAAAAAGCTTCTTGTGGTGGTTATCATCTTTGTTCTTTACTAAAACTTTCAAGAATAAGAAGCATGTGCGTCTAATGATGACCAGTTAAGGGAAAAGGTAAATATTCACTTAGTTGACAGTCTGATACTGGTGTTTTTAAGGATGAGCTTCCTCTCTACTGAACCAGTATTTACAATGAAAAAGCTTGATTTGGTTATGCTTACCAGTACAGGCTATACTGAAGTATATGTTTACATTCATTCAACACTGTTTCAAATTCCCAGAGAACAATGACTTCGTAAGCTGTTCAATGCTTCAAACTGCCATCTGCCGTAAGAATGATGACATTGCCTGTTTATATTTTAATGTAAAGTATACAAAAAAAAAAGCACTACCACACTGCACGTTCTTACAATAAAAATAAAAAAGCCTGTCCTAGAAATGGATTTAATTCTGAATATTTTTTCCTCTCATTTTCAAAATAAAATGGGAAGACTGATTGATGGAAACCCAAGACAATGTCTGTGAATGAACCAGAGCAATAGCCAGCCCAGATATGTATCTAACCATGCAATAAACACAGAAGTTAATAGGAAAAATGCAGGAGATGTTAAGAGCATACAACACTGCTCTTCCTCTTTTTAGCAGCTGTATTTGTTTTGTTATTCCCTCTAAACCTATCAGACATCTATGGTAGCAGATGAGGGGATGGGAGAAGCGAATGCTATGTCAATTGTAGAGAAAGTTATCAAATATTTAGGTTATAATGAGTCCCTCCAGGCTAGTAATTTTACATTGGAAAAAGCTGTTGACACACTTACACATACATTGCACAAGAGCCATATACCCACTGTGGGAAAGCACGCACACATACATACATACATACATACAGGATGTATAACAACATCCCTTCCAATGGTCATGTTTTTTAGTCTCACATTTATGAGCTATAATTGTTTCAAAACCCAATAAAGCAAAGAGTTACATCTAATGTTGATCTGCTTCTGAATACTAGTTTCCAGCCAAATATAGACAAATCCACAGGGTTAGGTTTCATACACTCAGATTGCCAACTTATATTCACTAGCCTTTTCCCAAAACACAAACCAACCATATTTTGACTAGCAACCCAATTTCTTCTTTTTCAGAACAAGTATTATGAATTTAAATACTTATTGAGTTTTCAGTGACACAGTGCATGTCTACCCTAAGTATAACTGAAGCAGTTCAACATTTTTCCATTCCAAGTGCAGTAATTTTTAAAAATGTTTTTGAAGTAGTCTTTGATATAATTTGCAAAGTCTTTAATACTTCATATGTTTTCACTTTTTGTGAGTTATGACCATCAAAAATAGCATTATGAGTAAATCAAAGTGGGTTTGTGTTACCAGACATGATCAATTGTGTAAATTTAGAGACTGCCAAACCCAGCAGAGTTAGTTTAAAATGAATGATTAATGACATGCGTAGAAAAGGAATATCAAATGTTTAAGTACATATACATTTCTCAATCAAATCAAAAAGGGTGATTGCCAAGCTGAATAATAAGTTAGAGAAATGACAAATCTGACTTTATATATATATATATATACTTATAAAAATAGATATGAGTGTTCTCAAAGCCATTGACAGAGAATGCCTACTGAATAAGAAACCGCCAAGTGTTACTGGCTAAGAAAAATCAGAAGATGAACATTTTCACAGTTAATTATTTATCTGCCACTGACATTTTAAAGTTATCACTAGCATATATAAACTAAGATGTGTGGTGGTATCTCGCAACTGAGTTTTCCAGTGTTCACAACTAATGAATTTAAATGTGTATGCTCACTATTAATTAAAGAAACAGGTATATATATATTTGCTGCTATATACTCTTCTCTAACACTTTAATACAGAACCTTCAACTCTAGCAAGCAGGTTTTGGCAGATTAGCATGTTGTAATTTTCTTATTTCTTTTCTTACATATTATGGTTATCAGACATAAAGGTATGCTAAGGGTCTCTCTAATACTCTCCCAACTAATATTAAAATTTTCTATGGCTAGTAGTTCTAATAGACTGGGAGAACCAATTTACCAAACATGGTTTTTCTCCAAGTCTCCCCACTAAAGAAAGCCTGATAGTCATTATAGTAAAAAGTGCTTTTGAACAGAATCTTTTTGATACACCAGTGCACCTCACTTTGTAGAGGCCAGTTCATGTACTGGAGCAAAATCAGACCCCAGATGGACTTAGTATCATTTCTACAACATTTGGCATATGCAATAACTGCCAAGGATCATTAAATGTGATGCCAAGACATTATTTACTGTACAGTTTTCATTCTTCCTGCATTTCTCTGAGCATGACTGGAACATTCATTCCAGCTAGATGTGCCTAATTCTGTAATAAAGGTTAGAGAAAATACTAAAGCAGAGGAGAGGAAATAAAACAATTAGGAGAAAACACTAGATCAAATTAAAACCTTGCCCACTATTTCTTTCTTGCAGTTTGTATACTCCAAAGTAAAATCATAGAGTTTTTAAAAGCTGACCAAAATTAATAAGATCACAGACTACATCTCCAAAACACAAAATACTACAGTAGTACATTCAGTTATCATCAGTGACTAAATCATGACATAACAGGTATGTGGCTACACTCATTCATACTGACCAAGCATGTCAGTTTTGGGGCTGATTTGTAATGCAAGGCCATTAACGGCATACACATCATCTTACAAGCCATACATTAAATAGATTTTAAAAAAGTAATTTATAATTTTTACAGAAATGTTTTTTCCAAAAAAAAATATTTTTGCCCCCTTGTCATGTGAGGAACAAACTAACATGTGTATTTGTTCCTCATATCCAACAAGCTAATTCATAACACAATAATCTAGTTCAAGCAGGAAACCTGCTGCAAATTAAAAACAAAAAAGTTACAAAAATTATAATCTTTATATTTATATTGATGCAATTCCTCCAGCATTTTATATCACTTCGAGATGAATATCGGGATCCCTCCAACCTTTCTCTCACATTGCAAACCCTGTGCTCTTCAATTCTGTGCCCCATTTTCCCATTTTCATTACATTTCTCTCAGCTGGCCAGTTTTTCCTTTACTGCTCTTTAGTCACAGTTATGATTAAATAAAAAGTGTGATCAGTTTTCCTTTGGTGATCGAGGTGGCCCATATTGTTCCTTGCCAATACGCCGAGGCGCTCCCTGAGGAGAAGACCTATGTCCACACTGGCGCCTCTGTTCCCTGATTTTTCCTGCAGGTCCCCCCTTAGGAGGCCCACTGCCCTTGAAGGCAGCAAAGTCCTTCACCCGTCCTTCATGTTTCTCATGTGTCTTCTCTCCAGTCTTCTCATGGGTGCCATTTTCTTCTATTTTGGCAGGCGAAGTTACATTAGTACGCAGCTCCCTAAGTGGCTGAACAGGAACTGGAGCTATTTCTTTTGGGGGTTTCTGGCAGACTTCAGCATAACTGAGTTTCCTGGGTTCCTTTGGATTACAAAATACGCTGATTTTAGTTTACAAAGAAGCGAAAGCAATGGTAGCATGTTAGTGAATACTCAGAATTAAAATCAAGTAATTTATCTTAAGAAATGCATGAATTAGCTGTTCCCTCTTTTTCCACTTTCCAAAAAGGTTGAATATTTTGCTACAAGCACTAGTAGGAAAAATCTCACATTCTTTGTGGTCTCTTCTATCATGCCATTTATTAAAAGTGTGCAAAACATACTAGAAGCATATGCCCTCACCTGTACTGTCAAAGTAGGCATTGTGTTTGCACCAGTTGTGGATGAAGTGGTGTTTGTCCGAGGTGACTTTACAGTACTAAGGGGACATACCGATGAAGGTGGAGAAGTCTGGCTTGCAGCTTCTTTTTGCACATGGACCTCTTCTAGCTTCTTGTCTGGCTGCGTGGCACTGGCAAATCCAACAAGAATACAATGCTATATCTTATACAAAAAACTAAATTTGTACTATCATAGGCTTTGCATTTTCAGACATCAAACAGTTTTTAGATGAGCAACATCCTTTTTACAAATCCCATAGTGGTGTAATACCCTAGTGAGGCAAACCAAAAGGGTACAAAATAATCTATGAAAGCTTTTGAAACCACCAGTTTTTTCACTGGGCAAAGATGCTTTTAAAAGAATGCAAAGGAAGGGGAAAATCATAATGTTGGGGTCCCATATTCTGCTTATTATCTTGAGATGGTACAGAAGCAGGATCTGCAGACTATCAAAGCAGGCTAATCATGACATACCTAATAGCCCTGAACTCATTAGGAACTCAAGAAGAGAAATAAAATTTGGTTCTCAATTTGAGAAAACCAAAACAGAAGAAATGAATAAAGAACACTGAAAATGCAAACCTCTATCCAAAGTGAAGCTCAAAGGCGTTTTTGTTCTTAGTCAGACTCCAATGAGGGCTTAAAATTTAATCTCGTCTGGGAGAGCTGAAAATGTCTCCTTGCATACTTTAAAGCAGGGGTAGGCAACCTATGGCCCGCGGGCTCCAGCCCGGCAAGGCCTTGGGACCGGCCCCAGCCTGGTCCTGCCGCCGGGGCCTTTGACCTTTCAGGAGGAGGCGGGCAAGGGGGGCAAGGGGGCCAATTGTCTATAGAAGCCTCAGAAACATGCATTTATATTAACATTTTAAAAAAAAATCAGCAAATTCTTTCGCGTGTCCTCCATTTTTTTTTTAAAAAAGTGCCCTCCATTTGAAAATTTTGTCCTACATTTGTCCTGGTTCATTTATTTATTTACATTTTTTTAAAAAAAATAATTATGTATTTTTTGGCTTCGGCCCCCCAGTTGTCTGAGGGACAGCAACCCGGCCCCCGGCTCAAAAAGGTTGCCTACCCGCTTTAAAGAGAAGCATCACAGCAATTGACAACCAACCTGTTCAAAGCTTTCAGCTCTGAACAGTTGGCCTGAGCCATGCTATCAAACATATCCTGCTTTTTCTGTTGGACAACGGACTATGTTAGTGAAAAACGTCTTCTAGCCTTAACTATTAGTTTCAGGTGTTACTTTAATTTATTCTTTTATTGGGTCTGAGCTTTTTTAGTAATTGTAAATCACTTTCAGTGGATCACTGACAGACAAACTAGTAAATGTATACCTAAATGAAAGGAAATATAATTGTGTTTCACTTGCAAAGATGCTACTTGAAACTGTGAACACTTTCTCAATACCTTAATCCAGGAACATCAATCCCACAGGGAGAACTGGCACTCACAACAGGATGAACAGTTTGCCCCTGCTCTTCCTGAGTAGATGTTAGACAATTGACTGTCAACTCTTTGTTTTCCTGGATGGAGGGGAAAAAAAGAGAATTGTATATACAGGAGAGCAGGAGTTCATGTGAGTCATTATCATGAATGTAAGGAGTAGCAAGACATTATAATAATTGTTATCCACACTGAAATATAAACTGATTGTACTATGAAAAGTGTAGAGCATGGCGCGTATTCCATCTGAAATTGGCAAAAGCAGTTATCTCACCGTCATAATCCCGCCATAATCCAAAACAGGAAAAAAATGTGCACATGCCCAGCCACAGAGACCTACACTAGCCATAGCAGAGATAAATTAACCCCAGCCTAGATTCCTCACCTGAGCATCTAGAATAGTCCTGAACCTTATATACATAGTGTCCTTCCAAACACAATTGGGACTGTGCATGCAGAAAGAATTGCTGAGAATTCTGACTGATAACTGACAAGAAGTATACTCATGCATGCTGTCATACATCTCTGTCTATGTGTGGGAACAGATAATAAATCTTTTGGGGAAAATAGACACATCTGGAATTCTGAGAGGGTGTCACTGCTACCAAAATGGGTATGATCAGTTCACGAACACTCATTATTTGTAACAAGACACTGAGGCTAAATGAAAAATAACTTACTCAACACCCGTAAATACAATGCACGGGTGAAGTCTGACTTTCAAAACATAAAACCACTCCTTTGAACCTAGAGTTTTCTATTCCAGTGCCCATTTCACGAAAGAAACATGATGAGACTCAGAATCAAATAACTTGGCCTAGAAACCGAGTATAAATTTGGTTTGCGCCACAAGTGGTAAATTATATATATTTGCCCCCATAATATATGACAGAATGCCCAATTCATACAAGTCAAACTGGAAATGCATAGAAAGAACCTCTCTCCCTCTCTCTCTCTCTCTCACACACACACACACACACACACACACCACCTACCTTGCTTCCAAATAAAAGGCAAAATGCAAACAGCACAGGCAAAATATTATTTTGCTCTTTTCCATCATCACCGCTGCTGCTAGATCCCAGGACAAATGCTACCACAATAACTTTCAGCCCAACTTTTATTTTGCATGGCTGAATATGCTTCAAAATGGATGAGCAACAGCTATCCACCATTTTATTTTCTAAGAATAGCTCTGTGAACTATGCAAAGCTCAGGCACTGAAAATAAAAGTGGTATTGGAAGTCACATAGTGTTTTGAAGTAAATCAAAGTCCTGGATGGGATAGATGTTTGATACCCATTCCGCATTCCATTCGCCCTGCTACCCCAAAAGAACTGGAGAGAATGCCTAACCAGCCGCTGAACCTTTCTCTGTTCTTATGTAATGCCAGGTCAGTAAAGAACAAGTCTCGTATCATCTATGACTTATTGATAGACCGTAACACTGATTTGGCATGTATCACGGATAGCTCTGCAACTTGGGCTCAGGCCCTTCCGAACAGGTACTCCGTCAATGAGCAGGTATGGGGAAGTGGGCGAGGTTTGTGTGTGGCCATAGTCCATAAAAACAACCTTACCTTGATCAGGATACCTATCCGTGCATTAGACCACATCCAGTGCATTTACCTTAGCTTGAAGACTAGGGAGAGTCTGGGGATTCTGTTGGTTAACCGTCCACCCTAACAGACTCCCTAGCCGAGCTGACACAACTAGTTTCGGAGCTGGTGTGGAGTTGCCTAGGTTGTTAGTCCTGGGTGACTGCAACATCCCCCTCGAGACTGGTTTAACTAATCTAACAGGTGCAGCTCGGAAATTCATGGTTTCCATGACAAACATGGGCCTCTCCCAGATAGTCTCTGAGCCTACACATTGTGCAGGTCATGCCCTCAATGTGGTCTTCTGCAGGGAACAGGCATATCCGTGGGTGGAAGTAATTAATATCTCCGTATTATCATGGACTGATCATTTCCTGGTTAAGGTTGGACTGAAGATCACTATTCCTCCCTCTGGGGGTGGAGGACCAATTAGAACGGTCCGCTCACGAAGGCTGATGGGACCCACCAGGTTTCAAGAAGCCCTAGGGGGAATGGTTGGCAGTGCCGGTGATTCTGTCAAAGCACTGGTTAATATGTGGAATAATAAACTTACCAGAGCTATAGACACGATGACTCTCAAGCATCCTTTCCAACCCGCTCAAAATCGTAATTCATGGTATACTGAAGAGCTTATACAAATGAAGCCGGCTGGATAAACGACTAGAGCGCCGTTGGCAGAAATCTCAACTCATATCTGACAAGAGACTTCATTGCACCTTTCTTAGGTTCTATCAAGTGGCAATAGATGCAGCTAAGAAATATTTCTACTCTGCATGTATCACATCTGTGAAATCTCATCCAGCTGAGCTGTTCAGCTGGATGAGGGAAAACAGACTCAGACTGAATCCAGAGAAAACGGAAGTACTTGTGATAGGTTCCCCGGGTCCAGGTTTGGAGATTTGTCCACCTGTTCTGAACGGGGTCACGCTTCCCCTGAAGGACTCTGTTCGCAGTCTGGGGGTGCTCTTGGACCTGTCGCTCCACCATACATCTCAGGTGGATGCGACGGTCAGGAGTACCTGTTATCAGCTTTGGCTGATACGCCAGCTGCGACCCTACCTGGGCCGGGGTGACCTTGAAACGGTGGTACACGCTCTGGTAACCTCTCGGTTGGATTTCTGTAATGCGGTCTACATGGGGCAACCCTTGTACCAAACCAGGAAGCTTCAGTTAGTGCAGAACATGGCAGCCAGACTGGTCACTGGATGTTCCAGGTCCAGCCATATAACACCTGTTCTGCGAGATCTACACTGGCTGCCTATTCGCTTCCGGGAACAATACAAGGTGTTGGTTATAACCTATAAAGCCCTAAATGGCTTGGGCCCAGGGTACTTGGAGGAGCGCCTCTCCCCATATACAGTGGATCCTTGTTATACGCTGGGGTTTGGTTCCAAGATCCCCCGTGTATAACAAAATCCGTGTATGCTCAAGTCCCATTAAGTATAATGACATAGCAAAATGGTGTCCCTAATAAAAAATGGAACATCAAGGTAAATTTATACTTTTTTGGAACATTTTCAATCCGTGTATAAAAAATCCGCCCCGCACACTCAGGTCAACCGGGAAGCAATTTCTGAGGGTTCCACCCTCGAAATGCTCTACAACTGCACAGAGGGCGTTTTCTATCTCAGCCCTGCAGTTATGGAATTCTCTTCCCGAAGAGCTCCGCTCGACCCCCTCCCTCGACCAATTCAGGAAGAGACTCAAAACCTTTCTCTTCGAACAAGCTTTCCCCCAGTTGTAATCCCTTTTTCTCTCTCCCCCCCCCCTTTTGCACCTGCACTTTGACTAGTTTTTGTAAGGTTTTTAATCTGTGTTTTTAATTCCTTGTTTTAATCTCTGATTTTGTTTTATATTGTATTGTTGATATTTATCGTTTGTTGCTCTATGATGTTGTAACCCGCCTTGATCTCATGGAAAGGCGGGCTAGAAATAAAGATTTATTATTTATTATTCAGGGTGGTGAGGAATTTAACTCAATTGTCCCCCACCCAGAACTCTTTATTAGTTCCACCTAAAGCCTGCTGTGATGCTTTTAATGATCACTTCACAGATAAAATATCTCAGATAAGAGCTGATCTGGATGCCAACTTTAAGACAGAAGCAACTAGAGAGGCAACCAACGCCTTCGCCATTACTGTTAGACTGGATCAATTTGAGTCGGTAAGTACTGAGCACATGGACAAGCTCCTTAGTAGTATGAAAAAGACAATTTGCCCTCTCGACCCTTGCCCAACCTAGCTGGCCATCCGGGGGGGGGGGGGGGGATTAAGCAAATGTTGGCAAGTACAATTAATGCATCTTCCAGGGAGGACACCCTGCCTTCTTATCTTAATGAGGCGGTGATTAGACCACTGTTAAAAAAAAAACCCTTCCCTTGACCCCCTCAGGTCAGTCTCGTTGTCATTCTTGAGCAAGATGATTGAGAGGGCAGTCGCCAATCAACTACAAGCAGTCTTGGAGGAAACTGATTTTCTGGATCCATTTCAAACTGGATTCAGGACGGGATACGGAAATGAGACTGCCATGGTCGCCTTAGTCGATTATCTCCGTCTGGGCATTGGCAGGGAAAGTGTGACCCTGTTGGACCTCTCAGCAGCCTTCGATACCATAGACCATGGTATCCTTCTGGAACGCCTGAGCGAGTTTATTAGAGGCCCTGTTTTACAGTGGTTTCATTCCTACCTTTCAGGTAGATTCCAGATGGTGATGCTAGGAGACAGTTGCTCTTCTAAAAGAGAGATAAAATTTGGCGCCCCCCAGGGTGCCATCCTGTCTCTCATGCTGTTTGGGGTCACGCTTCCCCTGAAAGACTCTGTCTGCAGCTTGGGGGTGCTCTTTGACTCATCACTTCAGCGGACTGCTCAGGTGGATGCAACAGTCAGGAGCACCTGTTATTCCAGCTGTGCCCCTTCCTGGAGCCAAGAGACCTTGAAACAGTATACATGTGCTGGTAACCTCTTGATTGGACTTCTTTAATGTGCTCTACATGGGACTACCCTTGTGCCAAGTTCGGAAACTTCCAACTGGTACAAAATATGGCAGCCAGATTGATTACGGGTCCTTCTCGCAATGATCATATAACACCGGTTTTGAAGTCCTTTCACTGGCTACCAATTAGTTTCGGGCAAGGTACAGGGTGTTGATGATTACCTTTATAGCCCTATATGGCCTGACTCCAGAATACTTAAGGAAATGCTTTCTTCCGTACTGTCCATCCTGCACATTAAGGTCCTCTGGGAAGAATTTACTTCAGCCTAAAAAATCCAGGCTAATTTCAGTCACCCAGAAGGCCTTCTCCATTGCTGCTCCAAAGCTATGGAATGACCTGCTGGAGGAGATCCGCCACATTCCACTCTTACAGCCTTCAAGAAGGCCCTTAAGACGGATCTCTTTCAGCAGGCCTTCCCAACTTAGCTTCTCCTCTCTGAGCAAGAATATATGAATGCGACTGCTAACTGTCCTTCTCTCTGTCCACCCAATTTTTAGCTAACTCCATTTTAATGTTTTTATATTGTTTATTGATATTGTTTGTTTTAGCACTGGGAGGGGGGTTAGGAAGGGATTATTTTAAATTTTATTGTATTTTTAATGTATTTTTATTGTTGTAACCTGCCCAGATTCCTTGTGATTGGGCGGGATACAAATAAATCATTTATTATTATTTTTAATTTTCAAAATAGAAAGACCAACTGATCAACAGGAAGACTTGAAAGATGTTATTTGCAACTAATATAATACTGGATTAGAACTCTTGGCTTCCCACTTTCAGAAAAATGAGAAATTATGACTAGAGCAAGTGATACTAGCTTATCAGGAAGCATATTTAGGGGTATCCTGTTGGCCATGCAACAAAATATAAAATCCACAAAACTGGGCCAACTGAAAGGTATCACTATTTTATGGATTTTGTATTTTGCTGCATGGCCAACCAACAGGATACCCCTGAATATGCTTCCTTTACTTTGAGCTACCAAATTTTGCAGCAACAGTGGAAACTTTAAAAAGAGGGAGCTAATGGACTAGGTCTTAACTCTTTGAGGTGTCTGCCTTTAACTAAGGTATTGGACAATTGGCAAGTTTTATCCATACAGCATTTAAAGGTTTTTCCAGATACAGTCTGCCCTTCCTTTATGTGGGGGATCCGCCCCATGTAAAGGGAATTCCACCTATGCTTGAGCTCCATTTAAATGAATGAGGCTTGTGCACGCAGCAGCATGGGCGCATGTGCCATTACTCTTTATGAGGTGCACCGCCCCTTTTCCCAGCGCAGCTTTCAGCATATGCTGAAAGCTGCGTAAGGCATGCCCGCATATGGCACAGGCACACTGCCTAACAATACAGAGACTTCTTAAGAAATTCAATGTATTCTGCCTATGAAAGACTAATATAGAGCAGAGTTTACCTGGATCTCAAAGTTATTTGGCCACTGATTATATTGCCTGTTTACTTACTGCCCTTTATCTCTTGTCCCCACATGGCCAAGAAAGGGGAGTGCCTATACTGCTATCCCTCCAGACTATCTTAACTGACAATAGAAGTAAAATATGAGACAAAATATAGGACTGTGATGCTAATATCATCACTTTTCTTTTCTTGTATATTTTTTAGCATATTTGCCTGAGAAAGAAGCCAGTGAAGCTTCAAAAGCTTGCATGATGTATTTTGTGCATTTCAGTTATCTGTTATCTACCATAAAGGTTTTGTGGATTTTGTTGCATTTAGCTTATTAGGGAAACCAAAGAAATATCTCAAAGGTGCTGCTACATCCCTTCCCACCAGTCTCTTTCATTCTTACGCAAACCAGGGAGTTACCAGTTGAGACAGAAAGTTAAACATTTGATGTTTGGAGAGTTCCTGGATAGTTCAGATGTTTCCACTGACAGGAGAATGCAAGCAAGCAAGGGTGAGGTAGTGTGTTCCAAAATCTATTATTATTAATAATAATAATAATTTGTTTTATTTATATACCGCTATTCCAAAGATCATAGCGGTAAGCTAATTTGCCCCCAACAGTCTGGGTACTCATTTTAGCGACCTCGAAAGGATGCAAGCCTAAGTCGAGCTTGGGCCCTTTTGCTGGTCTTGAACTCGCAACCTTGTGGTTTCGAGTGAATGGCTGCAGTATAGGCATTTAACCACTGCGCCACCAGGGCTCCATATTTGTGAACAATAACACAGAATTCTCTGCAACTGAGACCTATGTGTGAGGATGCAGCCTCTAACTCAGAATGAACCTTCACTGCCACAGGTTGGACTAGTGCATGGTCCAGGGTATAGTTGTGTTTCTTGATAAACATACACAATAGGCTTGATTATGCCCTCTTTTCATAACACATGTATCTATACAGGATATAGAAAAACTCCTGTTAGCTATCATCAAGAAGAAGTCACCCATCTTCCCTTTTGGTCAAGCTATTTTGCATTTTCAGCCATCTCATAATCAGTATGTTCATGAATTGAAGATACATAAAGCAACCAACTTCTAGATCTGGTAATTCTAATGAAAAAGATTTAAGTATTGAAAATCTTAAAACAGTCTGTTGGTTGTTTCAATTTCTTATCAAGCTAAGAGAAAGAAGTGGACAGCAGTTAAATACATATAAGTACCTTTTCTTTGCTTATTCCTTTAACAATGTCTGACATCCGGCTCTCCAAGGCTGGGTCTCCTTGTGTTTTTATCATGCTACCAGGCAAGGGAGGGAAATTCGAGGCAAGTAAGTCAAACTTTGGTGTCAACGTCTTGGTTTCAACTGAAGGCTGAGGTCGCTACAAGGAAAAGTACCATGTTAGCATATTGTAAAGTCATAGCATATTATTGTCATGTCCCATAAATTGATTAGAAATCAGGAGACATACTTCTTTTCCCCCATCACATAGGCGTGGAAGCTAAATTTAAATATGACAATAATGAAATGCTATTGAAATTGACACTAAAACATATAAAATTTCAGAGATCCACCATCTTTACTAGTAACTAAACAGCACTGTATCTGTGGATATTACATGCCGATGGAACAGATAGTCAGGTGTACGAGGGACATGGTCCAAGGGACTATCTTTAAATATTAAATGAGAGACTTTCATCTAATATTAAAGTAGTAGTTTAATATTATTATAATGTAATTATTTCTGTTGTAAGCTGCCTTGAGTCCCAGTCTTGGGAGAAGGGTGGGGTATAAATAAGGACTGGTTGCTTACCTGTAACTGTATTTCTTCGAGTGGTCATCTGCGAAGACATACAAATGGGTTATGTCTGTGTCTGCGCAACTAGTTCAGAAACTTCTAAGATCACTAAGCAGAACTACAATTGCAACTTTTTGGCAGTAGCTCTGCCCACCACTATAAAGCCCCTAGTGTTCCCGCTCTTTCTCCAGATGGCAGATAGGTAAGCATACCATAACAGAAACAGAAGAATCTTAGCAATGAGTAGGACATGACTGATGGGAGGATGGGTGGGATTTGTGTGTATATGCAGAAGACCGCTCGAAGAAATACAGTTACAGGTAAGCAACCTGTCCCCCTTCTTCGTGGTCTCTGTGAATCACACAAATGGGTTAGACTGACAAGCTTTGGTCAGTAGAGGAAGGAGTGTCATGATACCAATTTGAAAGTTCAAACAAGCTGTATTTGTTAACAATAAACTCTTGAACTTTGAAAGTGCATTTGTCAGTGTGATTTTTCTTTGTTACAAAGGGCATACACAACATGTAATAAAATAAAATCTTTTCAGTGCAAACCTGAAAGCAACACTGCCCTCCCAAAGGCTGCATCCCATCTGACCCTGATGTCCAGCCTGTAGTGTTTGATGAAAGTCAATGCCTGGGACCAGACAGCAGCCTTGCAAAAAACCTCTAGAGGCACCCCAGTCAAAAAAGCAGTGGATGTAGCTACCGCCCTAGTTGTGTGTGCCCAAATCCAAACAGGGCAAGTTCTACCTGAGAGTTCATAACACGAGCAGATGGTACCAGCCACTTTGAGAATATCTGAGCAGTCATGGGTAGTGCCTTTAATCCAAAGTCCTGTCCAGGTGAAAAGCCAGCACTCTCTGGACATCCAGGGTGTGTAGATGGCACTTAGCATCCACTGTCAGGTTTGCGGCCAAGGTTGGCAACACAGTCTCCTGGTTGATATGGAAGGCTGACACCACCTTTGGAATGAAGATGATATCAGTACGGAGTACAACTTTGTCTCTGTGGAACCAAAGGCAAGGCTGGTCCATCTGCAAGGCACAAAGCTCGCTCGCATGGCAAGCAGAGGTGATGGCGACAAGGAAAGCTGTTTTCCAGGTCAGCAATCTCAAGTTTGTGGTGGCCATAGATTAAAAGGGTTTGGAGGAGAGACATAAAGGCACCAAGTCCAGGCTCCATGCCGGTGGATGGGGGGATGGAGGTTGTAAAGCCCTTAAAGAATCTCTTCGCAAGGGTAAAGTAAGGTCTGCCCTCGAACTGGTAGTACGAGCAGATGGTAGACAGATAGCACTTAATGCAGCAGTTCTCAACCTGTGGGTCGTGACCCCCTTTGTGGGTCGAATGACCCTTTCACAAGGGTTGCCTAAGATCATCGGAAAACACATATTTAGGAATCGAGACCATTGGTTGCGGTTCACAACATATTCACAACATGAGGAACTGTGTTACTACAGTTCTACCTTGCTTGATAAAAGGGATTTGAATGCACTGAGAGCCTTTTCCATTGCCAGCATCTCAAGTGTGTTGATGTGGAGCTGTCTCTCCAATATGGACCATTTGTGTGCACCCCAACCATCCAGATGCATCTCTTGTCAGGGTGATCTGTGGCTGTGGGGGCAGGAAGGGCATCCCAATGCAGATGTTGTTGGGTTCTAGCCACCAATACAACGATCTTATCACGGGTCTCGGTACCGTGAGCCACTTGGAGGGAGGATTGTACATGGGACTGAAGACAGACAGGAACCAAGATTGAAATGAATTGAGATGGAGTTCGCCTATGGGGTGATTTAAGTTGTCAAACCCATGTGTCCCAAAACTACGTGAGCGGTGTGGGCCTTGATCCGCCTGTGCAAAAGGCAGTTACAAATGGCCTCGGAAAGGGCTTGAAACCTGCCCAATGCCAGGTAAGCAATGGAGTTCTCAGAGTCGAGGATCATCCCAATGAATCTGACTTGCTTTGATGGGGCCATGTTGGACTTCTCTCTGTTGACCATCAGTCCAAGAGATTCCAGGAGGGACAAAGCGAAATGTACATCTTTGACAAGTTCCTCCTGGGACTGAGCAGTGAAGAGCCAGTCTAAGTATGGGAAGACTGTGATCCTGCACTGGTAGGCCATGACCGGGGCCATGCACTTGGTGAAGACTTGGTGCCATGGAGAGACAGAAAGGAAGGACCCTATACTGGAAGATCTCGGTCCCAATGGCAAAGGCGAGGAACTTCCTGCAATCTTGCAGGATTCCAATGTGGAAATAGGTGTCTTTGAGATCAAGGTTCACAAACCAGTGCCCTCTCTATAAAAGTGGAAAATAGAGGCAACCATCTTGTGGATGGTTCTGACACTCCTGTGGTTGCTAAGACCACTGTTGGTAAGAGGGGCACCAAGGGCATAGGCCTCCGTAGCAATGACAAGGAAACTGGAGGGAGGTCGAAGATATACTATGGTTCTTGGCAGCCGCTTTCATCTGGTATCAAAAGTTGAGCTTCTTGTCTATCTCTTTGTTAAAGAGACTGGAGTCATCGAAGGGCATGTGCTCATTCAACAGCCTGAGCCTGTGGGGTCAAGTCCAATGGCTGGAGCCAGGCGTGACTTTGGAGGATCATCACTGAGCTGGAGAGAATCTTGACAGCGCAATCGATGGAGTGGCATGCGGAGACAATCTGCTGGCCTCCCAAGGCATGCATCTCAGCCTGGATTGCTAAGGCCAGGACCCTCTTATCATCTGAGACTGACTGCAGCAGAGGTTCCAGACACTCCATCAAGTGCTGGATCTAGGCTTCCATGAAAACTGCATAGCTGGCCACCTTCAGGTCCACCACAGCCAAGGCGTAGAATTTCTTCGCCTGTCTGTCAATCTTCTTATTCTCCTTATCAGTAGGAGAGGAAGAAGTCTTTGGGGATGAAGCTCTCCACGATCACCAAATTCGGCTTGGGATGCTCAAATAACCATGCCAGAGCCGAGGGGGAGATCCGTTGAATCCTTGATCTTCCTCGAGGTGGAGATGATTGTGGCTGGGGTCACCTAAGCGTGCTTAGCAATCTTTTCTAGCAACAGGAGGTATTTGACGAAAGGGGGAGTTGGGACCTTCCCACAGACCCTTCTCTCAATTGAGTCAACCGCTTCCCCATCAGTATAGCAGGCCACGATCTTGAGGGCATTGTCCATACGGACCATCTGGTCAGCAAACAACCTGATGTCGTCCACAGAGGAGGCGGAGCCCCAGTTGACCAGGTACACTGGTGTTGATGGCCTTTTCACATCTGACTCAGTTATCAGAGAGGGAGATCGTCTCAGAGGGCAAGCTGACTTCAGAGAGTCTTCAGGTGTCTTCGGGAGAGGCCAAGAGTACAGTGACTCACACTGAATTCCATGATTCTATTCTATGAAGTGGAACTGGAGGTCTGGTCAGAGTGGAGTCTCTAGCTACCCACCTGAGGGGGAAAGGTGGAGGTGTCGGCCACTGTCAAAGTTGTTGACCAAGTCTGGATAATGCTGGACAAGATCATCTTGGAACGAAGGCTCATCCTCCAGCCTAGTGACTTTGTCTGCCTTGCTCCCAAGGGTGAATTGGTCCCAATGAGGGAGCTTCTCAAAGGCCTGAGCCCGAGGGCTCTCGGCATTAACCGGTCTGGCTGGGTACTGGGTCAAAGTCAGTGGCTCTGGTTCCCGGATCTCTCCGACTCAGTATTGACATGCCTGGGAAATGCTACCTGATGAAAGTTGGGAGCGTTTCAAAGCCGGGGAAGAGAAGCCGCTTGGGCTGGATCGGATCTGAGGGCTGCAGTTGGAGATTCAGCTGAAACCACAGCCTCTTCACAGCCGACTTTCCCCAGCAGGGAAACAGAGCAGGCCCTCTTAAAGATCAAATGGTCAGCTGATCTATCCCCTTTGAGTGGGAAGACTTATCCTCCAGGTGCCTCCGTTTCTCAGATCGGGAAGCCTTCTTGTCTTTGGAAGACTTTTCCCAGGGCCTCCCTCTGCCTTTTTTCTTCTCCTTACCGGAGGTAGAGGGAGCCTTAGCCAAGGTGTCTTGGGCCGTGGGAGCAGAGGTCAGTGTCAGGGACTGTTCCCACAGAGCCACCCTGAGTTTCATGTCTTGGTTTTTGAGGTCCTGGGTGGTCATGACTTTGCAATGCGGGTAAGTCTTGACATTGTGGGCCTCTCCAAAGCACAAAACACAGCATTCATGGCAATCAGAAGTGGAGATCTTGGCACCAAATCTGTCGTCCTGCTTGAATTAAGCCATTTTCAACCAGAGTTGAAGGGCAAAATCAGTGAGCAAATTGTAAGTCAGACATTCCAAGGTCGAGTGATCAGCGACTATCTCAAATCTGAAGTCCAAAAGAATGGTCAAATTACAGAAAAATGGTTGAAGTTCAAGCCATTAGGTAAATCTGAAAGTGAAATGAGCAACTCTAACAGAGCGAAGTTCCTTCCTAGCTGCTATCGCGACAGAAAAAAAGAACTGGAGAAAGAGTGGAAACACTAGGGGCTTTATGGGGTGGGTGGAGCTACTGCCAAAAAGTAGCCATGGAAGTTCTGCTTAGTGATAGTAGAAGTTCACGAACTAGCTACGCAGGAGCAGACATAACTCATTTGTGTGATTTGCAGAGACCACGAAGAAGAAATTTAATAAATAAATAAATTTTCTGCCATATGAACTGCTCTGAAGGGTTTTTTTTAAAAAAAAATTAGTCCAAGAATTACCTGCAGTAAAACTAAGGAACACTTACTGAAAATCTGTCATCTTCCCGTCTCCTTCGACCTCTGAAAATATTCCTCCTGCAAATTAGTGAAGAGTGCTACTGTGAACATTGTCTCGTAATATTGAAAATGCTGTCTAAGTTGTCAGAGTTCCAGGTGTGATTAAATATCTAATAATCTTCTCTTCCTTATGTTTTACAGCAGCTAGCATTGTTTAGCAGAGTAACACAGCTGAATGAAAGATCATACTTTGCACACAACACATCTCAGATTCAAGAATAACCTCTGGTAGAACAGCTAAGAGAGACTTCCATCAGAAAGTATTGAGCTGGATGGAGCAATGATCTGTGTGTAAAACAGTCTCATCTGACTGGTAGAAATGAAATATACAATTGGCCCTTCCCTTATGCGGGGGATCCGTTCCGGACCCCGCCGTGTAAGGGAAATACCGCGTATAGTCAGGCCCCATTAGAAACAATGGAGCTTGTTCCGGCGGCGCAGGCACCACTGTTTCTTCCGGGGCACAGGGGAAGACTTTCTGGCACGATGCAGGCACACTGTATGCTTGACAACTTTACTGCTTACCTTCCTCTGCCCATGCCATAATCACCATTCTGCTCCATCTGAGTGACAGAAGAATCCTTCAGTGAATAGCTTTGCTCTTGATTTCCTGATAATGTATTAGCTTGCCGATCTGTCTGAAAATTCCTGGAGTTGGCTCTGTGCAATTGTCCATCCCCTACTGGCACAGTGTTGACTGCGGATGTTATTTCCGCTGAGTGTTCAGAGTTGCTCGACAAACGAAAATGAGGCTTCACACTGCATAACAGATAGAAATAAATGCTAGATGTATAAAGTACAGTAACAGCACAAACACATATTTCCATAACCAAAATGAACCAGTCCTATCAAATAAGCATTTTAAAGACCAAGACAGCTTATCAGATGCTTTTACTTATTCTACCTGTTATAAATATACAGACCTGTATTTCAAGGCACTGGTGCAATTATAAATTGAAATAATCACCATTTTCCTAGTCAGCTGGTTTAAAACAAGGCTATTTTCCACTGGATTTGTTTTTCCTCAACATTTTTGGAAGTTAGGAATGGGAAATCTAGATTTTTCCATTCCCAAGAGATGCCAGGAGAAAGCAATCAATTTTTCTTCCCATAGTGTCAAGGGACTGAGAAACCTTTCCACCCACTATGACAGGAAACTGCATAACTTTCTGAAGCTGTGGAGCTTCCCAGAAAACAGAGGTTTTCTAGAAAGTTGCAGTGCTTTCCACAGAAGCATGTATTTATTTATTTATTTATTTATTTATTTATTTAGCTAGCTTATATCCTGACTTTCTTCCAAAATTGGAAGCAAGGCAGCTAATAATATTTTTTTAAAAATAGCTAAAACACTGATTACAAAAGTTAAGAGAATTAAATAACAACATTAAAACATTGTTAAACACAATAAAAATATTTATAATACAATTTCATTTAAAGATTTTTAAAAATACAGTACATGAACCTACACTGTGACTCCATAATTAAAATTCAATAGACCTGCTTAAATAAGGTCTTAATCTGCCAACAGAAAGAGGAGAAAGGGGGTCAACTGGAACTCCCAGGGATGGGAACAGCAACAAAGAAGGCTCTTTCACGCATCCTCACCAACCATGACTGCAAGGATGGTGGGACTGTGAGGCAGTGGTCCTCTGCAGATCTCAGTGCTTATATAAGGAGATGTGCCATTTCAAATAGTATGGACCCAAACTGTGTAAGGCTTTAAAAATCTGAAGCAACACTTGAATCTGCCTAGAAACAGACCAGTAACTAATGCAAAGATGTTGCACAACTTTAGACTGGGAATGGGCTATACACCCCCAAAAGTGTAGGAAACAGTACACTGTGTACAGAACAAACAGACAAACAGCAAACACCGATAACACTTTAATATACAGGCTACTTCTCTGTAGTTTCTTGAATTTTGTAGTTTTCCCAAAAGCTTGTAGAGCAGAAAACTAAGATTTATTTTTATTTTTTAGAAAAACTGTGCAGTTCACAAAGTATGTAGGTTTTGCTGTGCCTAGAATCAAAAGAACCACGAGACAATGCGAACTTTGCTTGTGCCATTTTTCCAATCACAAATATTCCCCAAGTGGTCACGAACTCCAGATTTTGATCCCAACTGGACAACCATGCTAATATAAATACAGTTCTTCAACAGAATAAAATAAGGTATTTGGACAACCTCTGGCAGATTCCAGATGGTGATGCTGGGAGACAGCTGCTCTCGTAAAAGAGAGCTGACATCTGGCATCCCTCAAGGTGCCATTCTGTCTCCCATGCTGTTTAACATTTATACGAAGCCACTGGGAGAGATCATCCGGAGACATGGAGCGCAGTGTTATCAGTACGCTGATGACACCCAAATCCATTTCTCTATGTCTCTGACTGTTGCAGTAACCAAGGAAAGCATCTCTCCTCTAAATGCCTGTCTTGAGTCAGTAATGGGCAGGATGAGGGAAAACAAACTGAGGCTGAATCCAGAGAAAACGGAGGTGTTCACGATAGGAACTCATGGTCCAGGGATGGAGATTTACCAACTAGTCCTGCACAGGGTCACACTTTCCCTAAAGGACCAAGTGCGCAGTTTGGGAGTACTCCTGGACTTGTCTCTACAGCTGTCATCTCAGGTGGAGGCGATGGCTAGGAGTGCTTGTTACCAACTTTGGTTGATACACTGACTGCGTCCCTACCTGGCCCAGAGGGACCTTGAAGAAGTGGTACACGCACTGATAATCTCTCGTCTTGATTTCTATAACACGCTCTACATGGGACTACCTTTGTACCAAGTTCAGAAGCTTCAACTGATCCAAAACACTGCAGCCAGATTGGTCACAGGAACATCAAGATATTACTCCAATATTAAGATCTCTTCATTGGCTACCAATCAGCTTCCAGGCCTAATACAAAGTGTTGGTTATTACCTTTAAAGTCCTACATGGCTTGGGCCCGAGTTACTTAAGGGAACACCTCTCCTACACAATCTGCCCCGCACTCTTAGAACATCAGGGAAGAAACTATTGGAACATACAAAAACTAGACTAACTACAACTTCCCATAAAAAGTTTCAAGCTGTGGCCTCTAAATTATGGAACAACTTAACGGAAGAGATCCACCTCATTACCACCTTAGAAACCTTTAAAAAGGCACTTAAGACGGATCTCTTCCAGTGGGCCTATCCACCTGACCTTTTATAACTGATTTTATGGGACATTCCCACCCTGACTTGATAGCACAGAAAACTGACAATGATTTGGCCTTTTTAGTGATTGGTAGTAATATTGCTGTTGTTTTACTGACTGTATTTTTAGATAATATTGTATTTTGCATTGTATTGTGGTTTTTATTCTTTGCTGTAATCCCACCTCGATCCGCAGGGAGAAGCAGGAAATACAATTATTATTGTTGTTGTTGTTGTTGTCAGTATGATATGGTGCTTCATCCTGGGCTTCACTCTCTAGATGAATGTATTGAGAAAGCAGTACTGGAAAAGCTTCTATCCACAATCTGGCCAAAGAAATGACCATCGGTAAAAAACTTAACCTGATAAGTCACTACATGCCAACAGCATAAATTCAGCATTGACCTAAGAGACTAGACGCCTTGAAGCATTAGAATTTGAGCCCTTCTAAGATGGAGAATGGCTAAGGCTACTACAAAATCTAGAATAGATCAAATATTATAATATGGTTTGAGTTAATTACAGATATGATTTGTCCTAACTTACACAGGACACAAAGGTTTTTTGTTTGTTTGTTTTTTGCATTCATTTTTAATGAAAAAATCTGGATCTTGCTTATTATATCAATACAGTCACCCCCTCCACATTCATGAGGGTTAGGGGCCAAGGACCCCCACATAAGTGGAAAAAATGGCAAATATGTTACTCCCCCAACATGAATGATAAAGAGTCCTCTCCCACCAAGGGCACCACTCGTAATTCTCTTTGCAATGTTGAAATAGATAGCCTCCCCTACATTTCCAAAGTGTTTACACTTTCAATCTGATTTTAGCAGCTAGGGCTGCAAAGGATCCACCTTCTTTCCTCCCCCACCCTCCTAGCCAGACAAAAGCAACCATATCTTCCCCACTTTGACAAACTCTGCATTCTACTCATTTCCAAACTCTTTCCAGTCTGAATGAATCATAGAATCATGATTCTATGATTCTAAGGTAGATATAACCAGAAATGATATTCTCAAGCATCATTTTCTAGCACGAGAAGCAGAACATCAGAGCCAGAATGCTTCAAATGATAACAACCATTGATGAAACTGGACCAGATCCACAGCTGACCTGTTGCTTCTGAGGGTTGCTCCCAGAGGAAGGCAGCAGTATAGATGAGAGTCCTGCATGCTTATCTGATAAAACCCCAGCAGATATCATAAATTAGCTAAATATCCCCCTCAGAAAAAAAGACCCAGTTGTTCATCTCATTAGGTATCGACCACTTTTAGAGGGCACAGATAAATGAAGCCTTTAAAACCATAAGACACTAGAGGTACTACTATCCAAGATGTGAAAATAGTAAGATGAAAGGTAAACGGAGTTACATAGAAGAGCTGTTGAATGATTAACTATAGTTATTTCTCAAATAAAGAAAGTTCCTACCGACTGATTGGGTATAAAATTACCTTTAGGCTATATATTTAAAGTGTATACAAAACAGAAATGAATTATATGTTTAGACTCAAGTATGTCTCCAAGATTATCTCATTATGTATGTGCAAATATTCCAAAACCTGAAAAATTCCAAAATTTAATGCACTTCTGGTCCAAGCATTTCAGATAAAGAACACTCAACCTGTGTAATGTTACTACGGTAGCAATCAAGAATGAATTGAACAGGTACACTTGAGGTCTCTTCCAGATATAAAACCCACATATGTAACCATTATGATTATTACAGACTGAACCAACTCTTTGCAGTAGACACTCTAAATATAAGAAGATCCTTTAAAACATCTCTCCAAAATAAATGTTATTGCACATCTTCTTAGCAATTGCTTTATTCATGATCTGTTATCTCCAGCCCAATTTTGATGTTTCTCTGTTAAATAACTGTGTAGCCTAAAGTAAGCATATCCATGCAATGATTTCTGGGATTAAAGCAAAATACTGCTGCCATGCTGTACTCCCTAATCCTAATTCTTTGTTATCGTTAACTGCCCTCAAGTCTTGCCCAACTCATGGTGACTCTGTGGATGAGACAACTCCAAGCCCCCGTCCTTCATTACTCTGCTCAATTTCTGTTGATTCATGCTCGTGACCTCCCCAAGTCTATTCATCTGACACGTAGTCTACCTCTCTTTCTACTGCCCTCCACGTTTCCAAGCATTAATGCCTTTTCGAGTGAGTCATACCTTCTCATGATGTGGCCCAAATAAGACAGCCTCAGTTTCAGAATCTTGGTTTCCAGGGGGATCTCTGGTTTGGTCTGTTCAGGAACCCATTTGTTTGTCTTTTTGGCTATCCACAGTATCCTCAGTACTATTCTCCAGCACCACATCTCAAATGAATTTATTCTTTTCATATCAATTTATTCACTGTCCAACTCTCACATCTGTACATGGTAATGGGAAATACTATGGCTTGGACAACTCTGACTTTAGTGCTCAGCTGCATGTCTTATTTCTATTTCATTGTCTAGGCTGAATTTACGTATTTCTTCCATGGTCATTATTTTTGTTTTCATTATGTTCAGCATTAACCCTGCCTTTTCACTTTCATCTTTGACCTTCTTTAATAGTTGTCCCAAGTATGTAGTTATATGGTTTAGTTAGCCTATCTAAGAGTGTTGGCATTCGTTGGATTGGCATCTTTCAAGAGTGCTTCAGTTGTGTATACGCATGGCAGTGGGCTGGACTGGAGATGGTCCTTGTGCTCCCTTCCAACTCTTGGGATTCTATAAATGCATCCTTGCCTGACCCTGTTGCCAATTAAGAACCAAACTGTTTTTCTGAATTCTGACTTAACACTGCTTGTATAATATTTTGTTGCTATTGTTAACTGCCCTCGAATCAACACCGAAGCAGCATTTGAAAACAGGTTTGAACAAAATATATCTGGATAAGCCATTTTGTCAGGCTGGTGATGTACAGTATAATCTTCACAGAATCATAAGAGTTGGAAGGGACCACAAGGGCAATCCAATTGGTCTACTGCCATGCAGAAATACACAACTGAAGCACTCTTGAAAGATGCCAATCCAACCTCTGTTTAAAAATTTCCAAAGATGTGAGTGTCCACAACCTTCCTATTTCATAGTCAAACTGCTTTTGCAGTTAAAAAAAAAGTTCTTGTTATGTTTACGTAGAGTTTCTTCTCTTGTAACTTGAATGCATTTGGTTGGTGTTCTAGTCTCATTATAAACATTTCTAAGAGGTAGCTGTATTAATCTGTTATAGCAAAAACACAAGATTTCTGTGACACCGTGAAAAATAATTAATTTGCTCTAGCTTAAGCTTTCATGGACTATAACCCACCTCAGAAAAATTGAACTATATAGTACATGCAAGTTTATGCAGAAATAAATTTATTAGCTTTTATTAAAATAAATCTAACCATTAATGAAAAACATTTGCTGGCAGAAAAACATGAGCTCTACTAAGCTGATTTTATCTCTAATAGTATGCCTGGGTTTGTCACAATAATTTAATAAAATTTCCTCCAAGTCCAAGAGATTTAGAAAGCAGTTGGTACCTCTTTTTTTTAATGCTGCAGAAAACATCCCAGCTCTTGCTAATCCACCCATTCTGTTTCAAGTAAGTTTCCAAAGCCCTCATCTGACAATTCAAAACAAACTTACAGGAGGGTACTGAATGCTGTAAGATCACATACAGCTCTTTCAATAGCTTTAGCTTTTGAAAAATAAGGCATTACCGGAAACAGAAAAAAAAACTTCCAGCATAAAGTGGGATACCATTTGAGATCTAGCTGAAATGAAAGCCTTGCAGGCTCCTCTCAATTGCTAAAGTTAGTTTCATAGTCCATCTCCTGTTAGTCACACTGACTGGTGCCTGTGAACTTTAGTCTCATCAAATGTGTACAGAGGCAGTTGGTGAAGGAATGCTGCTGCTAATCTAAAGTACTAGTTTTCAGTAATTAAAAGTCATTGTGAATTATTATTTTTTCCTATGGGCAAATCCTTACTGCTGTATCAGAATGGAGACCAATTTAGTGAATGAATCACAGAAAGGGATGCCATGTGTTTGCTAATTCAACAAATATTTTCTATAAAAGCCTCTTTATATATGCAAACATTATGCCACTGCCAACAGTAACACATAAAGCAACAGAAGCAGTGCCATGTTTCCAGGCCCTCACTGGGTAATTTGTTAAGGTACAGGCACTGGCCATGAATGCTATCCCCAGTAGTACCTTGCACGGTAATACTGCAACATCCAAGGGCTCTAACACAAGAAAGGCATGTTAATAATACATAGTAGTCATTGTTTTCCGTAAAGTATTGGGATAGGGAAGGGAGCTGACAGCTCATAAGCACAGTTAAAGTGTAACTTTCTCAGGATTATGTCTTAACAATAGCACAGTCTACTTTTTAATCTTATTTTATATTTTTATACATTAAAAACAAGAATAAAATAAAATAAAAACAGAAAACAATAGGAAATGAAAAAATAAACAGTGATACAACCAATTTCCATAGCAGAATGGTGCTCTACTTTTTATCAATTAAAAAATAGGAAAATAGAATCAGAGATCATTATGCTACATATGCTTCAAGTAACAGGTCTTGGGGTTTACAACTAAAGTATCTTTCCAGAATTTTAGATGATGTTTGGCAGATGATAAAAAGAATGCTCTTTATTGACAAATAAAATTAAATGAGTAGTATAAAATCTTATCCACTTTTAATCAAGGAGCAGATAGCAGAATTAAGAGAAACAACAGAATGCAAGCTCACGTTAAATTATGCTTTCAAAGACAACTGAGCAATAATAAATACAAAACTCTAAAGCTATTATCTCAATAATGGCAAGAAACACAGAAACGTATTTTTGCTAAGAATTCGAGGTCCCCTAGTCCCGATGCTTTTTGCTTTGACAAGGTAAACTGCCAGAAGAGAAAAGGCTACTGTAATCAGATGAACTACCAAGATACAAGCAGTTATAGAATCTTCATTGCAGTCTTAAAATCAACAATTTTCTTACCGATTTCTATGGAATGGGCGGCTTATACTCAAAGCGGCAGCACTTGTCTTGTATGAACCTGGTGAGCTGAAGCCATTAACAAATCCACCATTGGGAAATGGAGCCTGCAGTGGACACAAAGTATTATCAGGAGACCATATATAAAGAATTCACTCTATCGAAAACAAATGTTTTCATCAAGAATACAGGAGGCTGCAATGATGACAGAACTACAAACCCAAAACAAAACAGATCTGTATACAGAGCTCTCTCTCTTCTGCTAAAATCTTTTTTTGTTTTTGACAGAGACTAATCAACTGTGACAAGGAACACTATCAGGGGTGCATGTGCTACACTGTTGGGCAGGAGGGCAAGGCTGGAATATGGATATATAAGTTGCTATCTTCAGCAAAAGGAAGAAAGTCTTCTATACCAAGAACAAGAACTTTCATTGACTATGAACTCCGACACAACACTCACTGATGGTATTCCTGTCTAGCAAGACTCCCTTAACCTCTCTCTGACATCCCCACTTCTGCAGTTACAAATTTCTATAGAAATATTCTTTGACTATATACGGAATTAAAAGGACTGCATATAAATTCAAATTGTTGCTGCTGTTGTTATTATTCTCTTTATTTTGTTTCCCCCAAAATTATGGCTCAAGGTGGCTTACAAACTAAAATAATTTTAGGGGTGAAACAAACCATCCCGAAGGAGCAGCTTCCCACCACGCCTTTGAGCGTAGGATTGGGGCTGCAGAAACCGCACACTGCAGCCCCAATCCTTTTTCAGCTGGCAAAAAGTTGGCTTCTCTGTCATGGTGACGTTTTTTTCATTTTTCTGCAGCATGGTACATGCAAACACCACACCGCAGAAACACCGTGATGCTGCCCACTTTGTGGTCAGTGGAGCAGTGTGATGCTGACTTGGGGTGTGTGGTGTGCATACGTCACGCCACTTCGAAGCTGGAGTTTTTTGTCAGTCTGCTTTGCCCCATAGTAAATTAAAATATACAAAAAGTGAGCACCAAAGTAGAATTAAACTACTAACCATATTATAACAATTTAAAACATTACAACACTCTCACAGCTCTTTCCTAAAAAGTCTTCAGTTCTAAAAGTCTGAATTTTTCAATTGTTCACCTGTTCATGGAAGGACAGCAAGAAGGCCCCCCTAGGAAGGGAGTTTCAAAGTCTAACAGCAGTTACCAAGAAGGCCCTCTCTTGTGTTCCCACCACTCATACCAGTGAAGGGTTCTAGGGTCCAGGCAGGCTTATAAGGTCAGATACAGTCTGTCAAATAGCCTGGTCCTAGGCCATATAGGGCTTTATAGGTCATAACCAGTATTATGTCCTACTTCCCAAGCCATATGTCTAATATTCATTAAATGCAATGCATTATGGCACAAGACTCACAGTTTAATAATACCACTGTTACTCCAATTTTGGAAAACATATGCTTCAAGATTTTTGAAATCTTGATTTTAATCTCAAAAATATGTAATAGTGTACAATGTTTGTCATCCTCTGAGGCAGAAGAAAACCAACTGATTCCCTATTTAAGATGCAAAGAACAACTACTTACTAGTGGTGTTTCAAAATAAGGTGCAGGGTTTGGAGACCATGTCTGAGGCACAAGACTGTAGATGGAGTACTGCTGAGGACTATATACAGGCTGCATAAACAGTGGTGAGGCAAACTGTGCTTGTGTTTGAACGGGTTGAACGTATACACTGGAATCCACCACCCGGTAACCATTCTTTGCAAAAAATGTGTTGATGGCTTTTATCCTGGCCTACAAAAGACAGATAAAATCATGGTACATTCACCCTACAAGCCTATATGGCCACAGTATCAATCTGTAATACAGTAAAAGATAATAATAATAATAATAATAATAATAATAATAATAATAATAATAATAGAAGAGGAGAAGCCACATCAGTCCCTTGCCCAACAGGTTAGTCTGCAACATTACTTTTTCTTTGTGCATAAACTACTAAGATTAAGAGACAATTCAACCTAATATTTTACTTCTTCAGTATTATTACAAGACAAGATTCTTTGCTTAGAGGAAAAGTCCTAAAGCTCAAGGTTACTAAGAACAGCTGACATTTGGTCTAATTTTCAGTAATCCATTTGATATTGAGAATGCTTAACCTTCTGTATACTTGAAAATTTCCACTTCACTTCCATGATTCCCTTTTATCTTTGTTCACTATTGTTTCAACTAGCATTATCAAAATTATGATTGAGAAAAATTATCAAATAGTGAACCACAGTATCATTAACAATGATTTAAACCATGGGTAACAATTCTGTTTGTGCAGAAAATGAAACAGTAACTGTTGAAACCTTCAGAGGACAAAATTCTCAGGTAAAACCAGACATAGTTCTTTCCACAAACTACCCAGGAGGGTCTCTGGACATGGAAACAAGGTAGGCAGTTTCTTGGCCACACACACCTAATCCCTTGACATGAACTATAGTTAAGGAAGTTGGAAAATAAAGTCTATTGTATCTACTGTATATAGTCATGTATAAGTCTAGAAATTTTAGTCCAAAAACTGGCTCCAAAAACCTGGATCAACTTATCCACAAGTCAATAGAAGTCCCGTACTTTAACTCTTACCAAAAAAACTGAACTATCCCCTGGTGAATGGCAAGAGCACAATCCGCTCTGGAAGCAGTGACCCCTTTCTATTCTCTCATCCATCCAGACTTAAGTGTGAGCATAAACAGTTATGTCTGTTAGAATTTTGTCTTTAGCATTGTTTTCCTTTGCTTCATCCTTTAGATCTTTTGTTACATGCCCCAAAGACTTATCCATGGGTCATATCAAAATCCACAATTTTGGCCCCAAAACATGACACTGACTTATAGTCAAGTACATCCAGTATATGACACTGTTACAGTATTTAACTTACAATACTGATCCTACTATTTAAATATGAAAATGTAATTTAAAATGTGTGAATACTTGAAACTTACCATTATTGGCTTGCCCTGAAAGGTTTTAACTTCTTCCCGTAAGTATTTAAAAGCCTGTATAGATAAAAAAAAAAAACCCACAAAGAGTTCCATCTTACAGAATAGCAAGGATATTTTAAAAAAAGGAAACTATTTAAGAAAATAAAAGATGCACTAAAGATTATAAAGACAAATCTGGGCCAACTTAATTACATTTTGCCACCTAAAATGTTAAATGCAAACACAGCTTCAATTAAAAACTCCCATTTCCTCATATCTTCCTTATAAAGTTTACCATAGAAGGAACTGTTAGTATTTTTAAGTCCATCACTTTATTTTGTTTAAAATTGTGAATGCTAGCTCAGATGTGCTCAAGCTGCTGACCTCTCTAGCTTGATCTACAGAGAAATTATGAAAGTAAGGTACTACAGTGCTCCCTCGGGTTACGAAATTAATTCGTTTCGCCGCGGCGTTCGTAACCCGATGCATTTCGCAAGCCAAAAAGGGCTTTCCGTTAGCGCTGGCAAGCCGCGCGTTTGAATTTTGCGCCGAAAAAAAATTCGTAACCCGAAAAAACCTTCGTATCCCGGAACAGTTTTTTCCAATGGAACTTTTTCGTATCCCGGAAATTTCGTAACGCGATCAATTCGTATCCCGGGGTACCACTGTAGTAGATATAGTTTTTTGCTACCAGCACAGTAATGGTCTTTGATTTGTTTGCTTTTCTGATGCTATCTTAAATTTAAACCAGGGGATTTAACAGAAGTGTCTTGGTTTGTTCAACTCTTTTAATTCTAATCCTTCACATCTCATTTTTGAAGTTACAAATATAAGCATATGCCCACAACTACAAAAATCTATAGCGATTGTACAACATGGCGCAGCTGCAAATAAACAATCCACTCTAATGTACAGAGGTGCCCTTCATCTGTTTTGGCCTACCTGTTACATGAGCCTGAAAAATATGACCAACCATTAAGTATGATAAGAATTGTAGTTCAAAACATATGGAGGACATCAAACTGAGGGGAGACTAAAATGAATTTGTCTCAAGCCTTGATAAAGCACGGGTTTCAGAAAACTTTAAATTTGGTATGCAAATACAGTGGAGCTACAGGTCAATTTTCTGCTTAGAGGATCGTTTCATCAATCGATGAATATATGTATGTTAAATGGCACAAAGAAAGTTGAAATCTATTTATAAGGTAAGTTGCTGTTTCTAATAGCTTCTGGAAAAGGCAATTCACCCAATATTCCCTCCCCGTAAAATTCAATCCATGAAGCTACATGGTTCTGGATGGTATTATTAGATCCCAAGGCTGCACTCTGCCTAAATCTGCCTTAAATTCAGCTGCATAACTTTGTACAAAAGGAGTTGACACTCCAATCACCCCCTGCAAAAGCATGTCTGTAGAGGGAGTAAAGGCACCTCTCAACATCTGGATGTGGATCAGCTGGCAGTTGACCCTTCTTCTAGGGCCTGAGATGAGAAAATCTCTTTCCTTTTTTCAAAAAAGTAACTCTGTGTGTTTGGTTTCATATACAACTTTGTGAAATCAAAGGCTTTCAGAGCCAGGATCCATAGTTTTCTGTGGGTTTTCGGGCTATGGGGCTGAGTTCTGGAAGAATTTATTTGAGACGTTTCACCTGCATGCAGCTGGTATCTTCAAAGGGTGATGGCATGGAAGTGTGTGGACTATATATAACTGTGGGACCCTTATTTGGGAGGAAGTGGTTTACAAGTTAATGGTGGAATTAGTTTGTATATTGTACTGTGCTGAGTGGCACAGCCTGGAGGGGTGTTGAGGGGATATGCAAGGCAGATTTCTGTCTACTTAATTGGTAATCCATTGTCTGCAGGGAAACCCCTTGAGCCTGGCTGGTGTTCATTTGCTAGTGCTGAGTATTGATTTTAGTGTTCTTCAAGACCGGTAGTCAAATTTGTTTACTTTCAGCATTTCTTCTGTTCAGTTGAAATTGTGTAAGTGTTTGTGGATTTCAATGGCCTCCCTGTGCATTCTGACCTGGTAGGTGCTGGCACGGTCCAGAATTTTTGGTGTTTTCAAATAGCATTCTGTTCCCTAGTTGGTTTACAATGACCTGAATGGACTAGAAAGCTGGGCCAAACAAAATGAAATTCAACACAGAGAAATCTAAGGTACTGCACTTAGGACAGATAAAATGAAATGTAGATATAGGATGGAGGACACCTGGCTGAATAAAACTACATGTGAAAGGGCATCTAGGAGTCCAAGTAAGACACAAGTTGAACATGAGTCAACAGTGCGATTTGGCAGCTAAAAGGCCAATGCAATTTTAGGTTGCATCAATAAAAGTATAGTGTCTAGATCAAGGGAAGTAATAGTCCAACACTATTCTGCTTTGATCAGGCCCCACCTGGAATATGGTGTCCAGTTCTGCGCACCACAATTCAAAAAGGACATTGAGAAACTAGAGCATGTCCAAAGGAGGGCAACTAAAATGGTGAAGGGCCTGGAAACCATGCCCTATGAGGAACGACTTAGGGAGCTGTCCTGGAGACATGGTAAAATTTATTAGAACTGAAATGCTTAACACCACATAGTATTCTTACCTGCTGTGCATCAGTATCTGACTGGAATGTAATGTACCAGTTGTTATTGTGAGCAAATTCACAACTTATCACTTTGGGACAGCTTTCATTTTTAAACAGTGCCTTTACTTCCTAGAGCAAAAATATGAAGACTATTCAGTGAAACAAAATTGCTAGTTTTTGGTTTTCTTAAGATACATTCTACATTATGCAGGATAGAATTTTCAATTATATGTGACCCATGTTTCCTAGCAGACATCAGTTGCCATTCAAAAATTTCTGTAAAAAAGAACATGTATACAGTGGTCCTTTCATTCCCCCCCCCCCCCCCACCCCCACATTTTGCAAATATTCAAGCTGGCCTCCATTGGGGACAATGGGGCTCCTCCCACCCTCCCTTCCCAACCTCACTCCTTTCCTCTTTCTTCCTCACTCCCCTCTCTTACTTACTTCCTTACCTCCTTCTTCCTGCTAGCACTGTAATCCTCACCAGCCACATAAGGACTTGCTTTCTCAGCAGCACTCAGAGCCTGCCATGCACACACCCCACCCCCTTCGCCACAGCCAATTGATGTATCAGATGCGCACTGGTTGCAGTGGGGGGGGGGGCCACGGAGCATGGTGTGTGCATGCTGGGCCCCGAGCACTGCTGGGAAAGTGAGTTCCTGTACGGCCAGTGTGATTACAGGCATCGGCGTTGCAGGAAGAGAAGGAAGGAAGAGAAGACTTACCATCCGCGAAAGATTAAAACTGCTAATGGCAAGTCCGTGGATACTAAGGGACGAGTGTATATACTCATCAGTACTACCATTTACCATCTTTAGTCTGTTATAATTCTACACTTGTCCCTCCATATTCGCTAGGGTTAGGGGCACAAGTCCCCCGTGAATGTGGAAAAGCCGCAAATAACAAAAACATCATGTTTTTACACCTGAGAGGACACCTCTCTAGGAATCTCTAGGTTCTCCAATGCAACTCTGTGGTAAACGTCTGACAGACACTGACCATAGAACTGCAATGGAGGAGCTATAAATGCCTAGTAGAATATTCTCTCTAGGAATCTCTAGGTCTTTCAGTATAACATTTAGTTAAAGTTGACCATAGAGTTGCACTGGAGGGCCTAGATATTCCTGGAGAGAACATATTAATCAAATCCATGAATAATCAAATCCACAAATATGGATGGATGAGTGTATTATAAAATAGAAGACAAATGCAACAATCTGAATTGTTATCTCCATTAACAATGAATACACACTTCCCACTTTGCTTACATGAAAATGAAACAGTGCATGACAATCCAGTTAAAATATTTCAGTTCATCTCCCAAAATATTAATAACAAATGTGTAAATCCACATGTGATGCCAAAACCAAACCATCTTCCAACAAAATGGAGCAAAACTTATTCTTAAAAAAGCACATGTCCACAGCAAAGGAACTATGACAGTCTGTTCAATGAGCAAAGTTAACACAGCATTTGTTTCTTTTTCCTGAAGGTGTTTACACACCAAGAGTATTACCCAACTACAACGCAAATCTCTATCAACTTTTCAGTGGCATTTTGCTATTGAAACCAGAAGTCTTGATTTACATTACAGATTACTGTATATACTCATGTATATAAGTCTTACATACATAAGTATGTAAGCATAAGTCTTATATGGCCTAGACTGTACTCCTCCCAGCTTCAGAAATGGATTGAAATTGTCAAGCTCATAATAATCTTCAAAGTAAATTTGTTACCTCCACTGGTGTTGTTTCAGGGATCTCACGAAGAATAATAATGCATCGTTTGTGGTTTGGCCTAACTTTTTCTCCTTTCTCATCTACTTGGACTATAGGAGAAGCTAAATGAAAACAAAGAAAGTATCACAAAAGCAGGGTTATTTTTCCAACATCACAAAGCTTAAAGAGTAACACAGCATTCTGACCACTTGCTTTTGACCAACTTTCAGTTTTGTTTGTTCAGTAGTTATGCCACTTCATTCTAATTAGCACTCAGTGTGCACAACTGCTCATTCATTTTACGTTACTCTTTCTGCTTCTAGTACAAGGTTTTCATAGTGGCATCTGAAATCATAGTAGGCAAAGCAGGCACACCTATTTCAACAATGGAGTAGATAAATGGCTCCTTTTAACAAGAACAACTCAAAATGGATAATGCTTTGCTTTGGAAAGCATGCCAAAGCAATTGTAAATCAAAAATGTAACAAAATATACGTCAAAACAGAGGAGGGCACTTTTTAAAAACTTTCTAGAATGTGCAGTTTTTCAGGTAAATATATGCATTTGTCAGATACACAACAACGAAGTACAGTGCACCCCCTTGCATTACACAGGGATCTGTTCTGGACCCCACCGTGTAAGGCAAGTTCCGCATGTGCCTGAGCCCCACTGAAACTAATGGGGCTCACGCATGTGGCACATGCACCACAGGCATGTGCTCCATTGACTCTTCATCACGTGGCTTTCAGCTTACAGCCGTGTATGAAGCGGGCATGCTGTAACTCTCAGGAACACTACTTTAAAAACAGATGCCATTCAATATTTTGGGAAGGCAAGGTATTAAATACTGAAGCAAATTTCAATTGTGCATCCAAATGTGTATCTTCTAATCAGTAATCACATTCTACAAAATTTGCAAAATTTATGAAGCCAGTACATAAGGTTGACTCACACAACTGACAAATGCATAAGCCACACAGTGGTAAAAACAAATTAACACAATGAAGCTACTAAGAGGTTTAGACATACATCTCAGTACTTCCACAATAAGATCCATATTGGTTGTCAGTTTCTTAATTCCTTCCATGTTGGCGATTGTCCATATTGGAATAAATTGATCACTGTCCATTTGAGACATCAAGTAAAGATCCTTGGATAGATTCTCACTGTTAAATAAAGAAGCAACTTGCATGAATTTTTAAGCAGCACGTTCAAAACAGCTTACCATTGAAACAACACAAAACACAGCATACATAACAAGCATAGAATCATAGAATAGAATCATGGAATCATAGAGTTGGAAGAGACCACAAGGGCCATCCAGTCCAACCCCCTGCCATGCAGAAACTGTCCATCAAAGCATACCCGACAGATGGCCATCCAGCCTCTGTTTAAAGACTTCCAAGCAGGGAGGCTCCACCACACTCTGAGGGAGGGTGTGCCACTGTTGAACAGCCCTTACTGTCAGGAAGTTCCTCCTAACATTGAGGTGGAATCTCTTTTCCTGCAGTTTGCATCCATTGTTCCTGGTCCTGTCCTCTGGAGCAGCAGAAAACAAGCTTGCTCCCTCCTCAATATGCCATCCCTTCAAATATTTAAACAGGGCTATCATATCACCTCTTAATTGTCTCTTCTCTAGGCTAAACATCCCCAGTTCCCTAAGTCATTCCTCATTGGGCACAGTTTCCAGAATATTCCAGCTACTTCTAAAATATAAATTTAACTGTTTATAGTCCTATTAAAATGACATTCTAACCAGGATATACTAAAAATAATGTAAGAAAATAAAGACATGGCTAAAGTGCTCAATATTATATCTGAAGTATCAATAGCAAGTATCTATCAACATGACAAAATTGTGGTGCTTATATTGCCTGACTGGCCCCTTTTAAGCACGCCTAAGCTCATATCTAGTCGGAAATATGTCTATCAGTACAATACCGTGAGAAGCAGAACTCTAGTTGTTTCTTCAAACATTCTTTCAGGTCTTCTGGAGGAATGAGAGTACTGCTTTCACCTAAGAAACATATTTAAAAGTGTATATAAATTAAGTATAATCAGAAAGCCTTCACAGCATTTTTTCCCTGAGCATATGGATTTCTTGATCTTTTTACTAATGCCAACCTAGTATCGTATTTTCCGGCATATAAGATGACCCCCAACTTTTCCAGTTAAAATATAGAGTTTGAGATATACTCACCATATAAGACTACCCCTCTTCCAACGCACACCAAATAAAAATTAAAAAAACGTCAGATTTGATTTCAATATGGTAATTTTAATTCAAATGCTTATGAAATGCAGGTATGAAGCAGGAACACTTGTTATATACAAAGCCTGCTTGGATTGGTCAGCTCTCCCTGCCTGCCCAGCCCTCTCTGTCTCCAAGACTTTATTCTACCGTACTTGTACAGCGCCACCCTTGCTGCTTTAATACGGTCACCACATACGGAGGGTATGAGGACGTGGACGTTTTTGAGCTCCCCCCACCATATGCAGCAACCACAGATTCTCCAGTCCGGCTCGGAGGTTTCAGCCCTATAAGATGACCCCTGGCATATAAGACGACCCCCAACTTTTGAGAAAATTCTCCTGGGTTAAAAAGTAGTCTTATACGCCAGAACATACAGTATTTTAGCTCAAAATTCTCACTCTGTCAAAGAGGAACATTTCAGAACTTTTACCATATTTATTATAATTATGTGCATATTGTTCATCATCTTATGATACCAGGCCAGAATACAAGATGTTATGGATTTGGAAGAAAGTATTTTTAAAAAATAATACTAATATTTTAAAAACCTTTGTAGTACAAGCTTGCACTGTAATATGCAATACAGGTTCAGTATCCCATATCCAAAATGCTCCAAAATCCAAAACTCCCACAAGGGAGCTCACAGTAACATTTTTGCTTTGTAGATGGTTCAGTGTATGCAAACTTTGTCTCATGCACAATATTACTGAAAATATTGTGAATAAAACTACCTTCACACTATTATATAAGGTATATAGAAAACATAAATGAATTTCATGTTTAGACTCAGGGTCCATCTGCAAGGTATTCCAAAATGTGAAAAAATCCAAAATACAGTACTTCTGGTCCCAAGCATCTCAAATAAGGGAGACTCAAAAAGTCTACACAAAGAAACAACACTTCGAGCATGCACATAGTGCTTTTTCTGCAATACTAAAATCAATAAACAATACACACACCCCATAGAAAGTAGACGTATATAGTGAATTTTCATACCTTCCCAATCAGAGCATGATTTCCTGGCATACTTAATCTCCAGAACCTCTCATTTTACTTATTAAATACCGGCAAGTACACAACACAAAGATTATTAACAACTTCTGAATGCACTTAAAAGGTATATATGAGAATGATAATTCTTTTATGGCAGAAAATTGAAATACAAGCACTCCAAACAGGAAAAAAAGTTTTGCTTGCTCAAAGATCGTAAATTAACCAAAAAAATTACCTTCCAAAGCAGTTACCGTATTTTCTGGTGTATAAGGCAACGGGGTGTGTGTGTGTGTGTGTGTGTAATAAAACGACCCCCCAAGTCGCCCGTCGGCAGCATCCCTGGACGCCCCTGAGGGGATCTCGCACTGGCTGGAGAGGGCCTCTCTAGAGACCTGAGAGAGGATCCTCGGCGGCTGGGCTCTTGCCGCCATTTTTTCCCAAAAACCAGCGGGAAGCAGCTCCAGAGCCGTCCGGGCTGAGTAAAAGAGCCAGCCCCTTATTCCTCCGCGGCGCTGCTGCTGGGGGATCCTCCGATTCTCCAGCGGCTTCCGCAGAGGACTTCTGAAGCCGCTGGAGGTTCAGAGGATCCCCGGCGGCGGCGCGGAAAATAAGGGGCCGGCCCTTTTACTTGGCCCAGCTGGCTCTGGAGCCGCTTCCCCGCAGCTTGTGGGAAAAAAATGGCGGTGAGAGCCCAGCCGCCAAGGATCCCCTCTCAGGCCTCTAAAGAGGCCTCCTCCAGCTGGCGCGAGTGCCTGCTGGCTGGGAGAGGACCCAGCAAGGACCTCAAAGACAGAGAGGTGGCTATGCCATTCGCCTGTCTCTGGGATTTAATTCCAGCGCATAAGGCAGACTTAAAAAGTCGCCTTATACGCCGGAAAATATGGTACTATGTGTCAAATATCCATCTTAGCAGTACCTGTCTGTAAGCACACATTTGAAAGCTGACTATAAAGGGGGATTAATACTTTTATAGGAGACACAAACTCTGCAAGGTTACTGATAAGAACCTAGAATAATCCATGATTCTTATGACAATTAAAAGAGTTTGATAACAATCTGGATACTGTTCCCTGAAACCTAAGGCACCTGTTACTTCTATTCCAGGTCCATTAAAATTTAATATGAAATTCCACTGTCAATAGTCCTTTGATCATATTATCAAAGTATTCCACTCTCTGCTATAACAGAAGATGAACTTTTATAATTCTGCTGGCAATAAAATTTAAAAGTCATCCAGAACCATGGTGTATGAACTTGAAAGTCATAACACTCTTAGTAATACAAGCCCCGTATCAACAGGGAGTATGTTCCCAAACTTCACAGAGTTACCTGAAACAGCTGGTAAGAGCCATCATGAGTGCACTATGTGGAAACAAACAACTTAAACATACCACTCTTCTAACTCTCATAAATTCTGATGATAATTCCAAAATAGTACAAACAAATGGAAGACAGGGCTATATATGTAGCATGTAGGTCTAAATCCCATTGCTTGCCCAACTATAGCAGACCCATTCAATCACCTTCTGAAGAGCAAGCCAATACCCACATAAATTGCACTGATTCAACTGGGTTACTCTAATTAGGAATGGCAACTGGATTTAGGCCACAAAATGTGGAACATATGCCACTAATATTGCAAATCTAGATAACAGCATATACATAGCAATATTTGGGACAAAGCTGAGGGAAATCTACAAACTTTTTAGTACAAAAGTTCTCACAGGTAAGATTCTTACCAGAAACATCATAGAGTTGGTATCCAAGATCCTCCTGTGCCAAAACCATGCCATTAGCAGCTGTTTCCTCAACCCCTGAACTGTTTCTAGACAGTTCAGAAGATGAATACATTGCTTCATACTGCTTAGCACCATCATCTGCAACCTCAGCATTACCTAGCAAAAACACAAGAACATGAAATACAAGATGCAAACAATGAAAAGCTTTTCCTTCCATTTTCTCTCATTCCTAAAAACATTTTTTTAAAAGCCGACTGCTGAATACAGCAGTTGTATTCATACTCAGGTGTGTTTACAACCCACAAAGTTTAATTGTTACAGCAGATGGTAAGAATCCAAATTCGAAAAGGAACAAAGGCCCATTACAGACAGGCCTTTGCTCTGCCCCCAATACGTACTAGGGGTTGGCCAAGGACGCAGCATCTAATAGGCCTCACCCCTATTACGTACTGGGGATGTCAAAATGGTGGTGCGCTATACACATGGGCGCCGCTATTTTGACGTGACGGACGCTTAGCGTCCGCACATCAGGGTTGTGATGCCGCAACTGCATCACTGGTGCCTTGCGCCATCACAACTGCACCACAAGAAGAACCTGCATTTTGCGGGTTCTTTTTGCTGCGCGGGGAGCCGCGCGGTTTGTCCGCTGCGGCTCCCTGACGCAGCAAACACGGGCGCCGGCAGAGCACCCTTTTTGGTTGCTCTGTAAAGCGCCAAAGTTAACGTACATTGCTGCCTACACCTAACTGCTTAACTGTGGCTATAATAATCAGGTGTCTGCTGACAACTGATAGGATTGCTGTGGCTGTGTTTTTTTAATCAATTTCTGTCTTATGGTAACCATAAGGTGAACCTATCACAGAGTTTTCTTGGCAAGATTTGTTCAGAGTGGGATTGTCACTGTCTTCCTCTGAGGCAGAGTGTGATTTGGCCAAGGTCACCCAGCAGGTTTCCATGGCTAGGCGGGAGTTTGAATCTTGGTCTCCCAGAGTCCTACTTCAACACTCAAACCACTAATCCACACTGGCTCCTATATGTCATCTGCAACTAGTCATGTATCTCTTCCAAGTGCTCCTAAAGCCTTTTCCACTTCACTTTCTAGGACTATGGATTTATCTTCAAATGATTTTTCTTTAAAGGAATATGTCATTGTTTCATTTCTTTCATACAGTTCTTTAGTGTATTGCTTCTGTTTCTCCTGATCATATAATGTATTCTTCATTAGTCATAAAGCAACCGTTTGAATTAGCCCTTAATTTCTTAGATCCCATAGAAGATGTTTCTTGTTCTACCTGCTGTCTTCCTCTATTTTTTCTCCATTTATTGTAATAGTTTTCTTTGTAGCTACGAACGAGCTGTCGAACAATTGCGTTCAGGATTCTGACTTATTTCTGTCACTCTTTACTTTTGCTTCTATGCTGTCTTTAACTGTCTGAAAAATTTCATCTGTCACCCAATGAGGCATTTCTTCTTCTTCTTTTTGTCTGCTGATAATATCTTTTTTGCATTCTTACTTGAAAACATCCCTAGTTAGGGTCCAGAATTTTTCTAGCTTCCAGTCATTCAAGCAAATCCAATTTTTACATAGTTTTTAAATTCTACAGGTATTTTGGTATGATGACAATCATTCAAACTGCCAGTGTTTTTTTAATCAATGTAAGGTAACAAACATGAATAAATTAATTCAAGTCTATGTTTTAAGAGTTTTCCTTGGTCTTCATTCATAATAGAAAATAAACTTTATTCTCCACATAATATCAATGCTTAGATTTTACACTAGTCACTAACTGCTTGGACAATATAATCAGAAGCTACTGCATGGCAAGCACAAGTGCACCTTTCCTACGAAACAGCTAATATAAATGATTTGTGAATCTGAACTCTACTACTAACAGGGCCTAATAGGAACAATAGCAACTCTGTAGACACTTTTGCTGCTGGGACAGTGTCATCTACCCAATGTGTCATTTAATAAGTTTATCATATGCTCTCAAACAACTCAATCTGCTTGGGTTGCATAGGGCCCTCAGATCTCATAATCTTTTTGTTCACAGGGACAAGTGTTCACTAAAGTGCAGAAATGACACAAAAAATTCAAAGCAAGAGAAAAGAAAACAAAGAGGACAAGAAAGAGGTAGAATGAACAAAAGATACATTTCTGTACATTTAGCAACTTGTTTCCCTCTTAGCGCGATACTTGGTCATCATTGGGCCTTTGCAACTATAAAAGAACAGTTTCCAATCACAACTATTGATAAGCTAAATTTCCTCAATACACCTTGCCATAAATTCAGAATCTTCTAAGAAAACGATTCCTTTCTAAGCAAATAAACTGGCTCTTCTGAAACTGCTTAATACCTCACGTTACATATCACCAGCGTCCAGAAGCAGTGACTGTACTTTCAAGGACAAGAAGCATTGGTTACTGCTTACTGCTAGATTTAGAAACTCACACTGTATCTACAATCCTAACTAAGCAAGGGATTAAGCCATTGTTCGCATTTAGAAGTATATTCTGGATGTCTCACCCTCTGTACAATTGCTTGGCACAGTTGCTGTCTCTTGCCATGACTGCTCAGTGCCATTAGTTGCTGGTGCCGCTTCTGAGTTTCCTTGCACGCTTTCCTGCCATACTTTTGCATTAGGATTTAAGCTGGCACCTTTCGATGTTACCTGCTGAGGAAATAGAAGATATGTATTAGCAAATTAACAGACAAATGATATGTATTAGCAAATTAGGGGAAAAATATTTTGTTGAATTCAAGAGGCCTCTTCTTTCTCTTCATAAAAGGATGGGTGCCCTGCTTTCCAATGTGCTTACAATAAACTGCAGAGAAGACTGTTCTGGAACATGATGTAGTTAATAGGAAAAGTGAGAGACAGACTATTTTCTGTCACAATTACTAATAAGTTACAAGAGTGAAACACCACAGATTCTAAGAAACGTCTACCAATGCTATGTAAATCCATCACATTGCCCCCTCACAAATTTACAGTACTGTAATTGTGACAGATACATTTGTTTCCTACCTCATTCCAAAACCAGTGTTTATATGTCATTACATACAATAGATGGAAGATGCTTGGTTAGAATGCAACATTTTCTAGAATTCTGACATACACAGTGTAACACTTCTGGAACTAACTTGTTTCAGAATCCCTTCCACTGAACTGGGCCACTGCTAGGTTTTAAAAACAATCCAACTAGCATCCTGTCCTGGTGCCAGGGGATTTAGTAAAGATCATGGCTTGTAATGTCAAACACCAAAACTGGGCAAAATCTATGAATGACTCCAGAGAGGAACCCAAGACCTACAGTATGTACTGAATATACTCTTCTTTGTGGAATTCAGTAGCACTTGGTTCACAGAACAGGTAAACAAAGTGCTGTGGGGCGGGGCATCCTGGAGGTATATTCTTACTATCTGTCAGGGAGCAAGAAAGCTGCATTTTCAGTACACAATTACAAGTTGGATCAAGATTTCTCCTTGTGGATGGGACCAAGATACAGTGGTACCCCGGGTTACGAAAATAATCCATTCCGCGGCGCCCTTCGTAACCCGAAATCTTTCGCTAGCCGAAAAAGCCATAGGCGCTATCGCTGGAAGCCGCGAATTCGTGCGAAAAAGCGCCGAAAAGCACCAAAAAATTTTTTCGTAAGCCGAAAAAAAAAATGTAACCCAGAACAGTTTTTTCCTATAGAATTTTTTCGTATCCCGGAAATTTCGTAACGCGGTGCTTTCGTATCCCGGGGTACCACTGTATAGTGGAAGCTCCTCAATGATGGGGGTGGGTGGGGGTGGGAAATTTCCCTTTTCAATGCAGTCCCCACGACCACTTCACAGGCTACTTGGAAGGGTGTTGTGAATCCCGTAAATGGCTTTTGGAGGGCACAGGATACTGCAAAAACCATCAACTAAATAACTGCTTCTCACTTCCTCCAGGTATGTGTCCCATAAAGACAACTGCTCCCACAATGCAATCTGATTGTACACATTGTTTAGAATCAAAATGAAATTATTTCATGTTGCGAATAACTATGCTTTTTTGCTTTAAGAGCATTTATTCACAAGCATCGATAGCCAGAAACCTAAAGAAATTCAGAAAGCAAACACAATTCAGTATGTTCTACTTAAAACCTATATTTAATGTGCCAATAATGTAATCCACATACAGCTTGAGGAACATTATATAGGAGGTTAAAATATTCTCTTACAGATTTCAGGTTGGACACCTCCTTTGACAATGAATTTAAACTCTAAACTGTTCTACAGTCAAGGAGCATTCAGATTAGGAGCCTACAAAGTGTTCCCAGGCACCGGATTGTCTGTATGATTAAAGATCTGCTAGCAGGACATAAGGAAACCTTGATCCTATAAAATTTAACTTTTCTACAAACTTGCTCTAAACTTCATTGTGGGAAGAATCCAAAATCCTGCACTCTGAAACAGTGCTTTTCTATTAACAGAATTATAACCTGCAGCAAAACACAGGAACATACTCTTCTTTTTTAAGACGGTACTGTATAATGATACTGAACAAACACTGACCATCTTGACACAGAGAAGCCCAAGCCAGAAAATAAGGAAGTTGAATTTCCAGAGTCTAGCCTTCTGGAGTCTCTCTAGCATCAAGGAGTGGCTTTAGTACCATGCCCTGTCCATAGAGAGAGAAAAAGGACATAAGCAAGCAGTCTAGATGCCCATGCACATACTTTTGCCTCATTAAAATGACAAAACATCAGTTTACTTCATACACTAGAGAGCTACCTACATTTATTTTTATAACATACAAAGGACTTCAACATCTTTAATGTTCAAAAATCTTAAAATTGAGTTACAGAGAATATGGGGAAGGGGGCAATGGTTACAGGATATTATTCCAGAAGAAAATGGCAAATTCCATTTTAATAATTTAAAACCAGAGACACAAAACTGAGTTTACATTCAGTCTCAATCAGTTTTTTACAATCAAGTTTATCAAGCACTGTACAACATAATACTATCTTCAAGGCAAGATAAGACAATTCCTCTTCAAGAACCAGTAGCACTGGACTTGCAATAACAGGGAGATACAAAGGGTAAAACAGAGATGCCCTTTAGAAAGGAGGAACACAATTCCCTGATTTCACACTATATGATCATCTTCAGGAGCACCTATATTTTGGCACAAAGTTTCATACATCACATGACTGCTGTTATAAACATTTTAATGGTCCCACATACAGGTAAGTATTCCATTGTGTAACTCCCTTTACTTCTACTATTTATAAAGCTGACTGGCATCAATAATATACTGTACTTAATATTAGATATTACAAAGCAACCCCAGCAAATGCATAATTTTTTAGCAATTCATTCAAATGCACCTAAAAGCTGATCTTAAATATCACGGGCGCTCCCTCCCTCACCCCAAAAAACTGACCTTTCTATTCTGGTTATAAAAGACAGAATACCTCACCCATACTCATGACAGTCAATGATATGAAGATTGAGATACACATTATTGTAACATCATCACACTCATTTCCCTTACTATTTATCAAAAAACCACTCCATAAATAGGAATTCCTTAGGAATTACTAAAAAGAGTTTATTACCACAAAAAGCAGAATACAGACAAGAATTCTAAAGATACAATATTCTGCCCTTTCGAGTGGATTGTATTAAAAAAAAACTCTTACTGCACACCCTTTTCCAGGTGATAATTATTCGATTTCACTTTTCTTATCCCGCTTTGTTAATCCATCCTCTCTTTCTCTCCAATACAGTACTGTTTTGTAGCTCCAGCAGAAAAGGCATTTCAGACTAATCAAGTATACTTGAAGAAGAAAGGATGACAACAAAGTAAAAAGCAGAAAAGGTTTTAGTTCTGAAGGTTTCACATTTTGTTGCAATTTTTACCAGTATATTGTGTAAGAAGTTGTGTGGATTACTGGAAGATTTGGAAAAGGGAGAAGAACACATAAAGATATTAGAGGTAGAAAGCTTCTAGGGACACTGGATGATAATCTCTCTCCCAGCCTATTCATGCCCCATGAAAATAAAAAGACTATAAAATGCTTGAATCATTTAATAGTATCAAAGCACCACAATCTTCAGAGAACAAATCACACCACAGTTTGAATGAAGAATCTCTGCACCAAGTTCCTGCTTCTTCTGCAAGCTTAAATTTCCATTCACAATGATACTGCCCAATTTGAAAGCTAGTCTGTTGCTGCTTACTCCTATGTTTGTTGCTCCAGCATGGCTGAGGTACAAACCAGTGAAAGCAAGCAGCAGAAGCTTACATGGGGTAGTATCCAACAGTTTAGGACTAAGTAACAAAACCTGTTTCACAAGACTGTCCTTCAGTATTTCTGGGAAGAACAGTTTTGCCAAGGAGCTTCTCATTTTACACATATTAACTAACAAATGTATTTTCCTCCTCTTCATTGTTATAAAAATAAATCTTTAGTGGCTACCAATGCAATTATTTCCCATCTCTTCAGGCATATTCATACTGAATTTACAACAAAGAGGATAAACATCAATGTCCTTGTTCTGTGAAGTGACCAAATCCGGCCTTGAGACAAAATTTACTGGATAGCAAGAGCTAGAGCATTCACAGAAGGAACACACAGGAGAATGCCTTAGAACATCATGCTAGGCACAGAGTATCATCCATGAATCAGATGCCTTTGATGCAAAAAAACCACTGCTGAAAGCTGTGCCTTGGACATATGCAGGATCACCTACAGGACACATTCAGCCACACTAAGATGATTTAGGTTGAAGCCCTAGATACATTTACTAGGGAATACTAAAGCCATATTCAACACAGCAAACATGCAAACACTGTAGTATCAGAGTGCATTCCTATTCAGGTTCACTCAGAAACAAGCCTCATTTGCAGTTCAACTACCCTGAATCTTATATTTTTTGAGGGGAAAAGGCACCTGATATGTTATTATAATAAAAAACAACATGCCCAATTAAAATTATTGTTGTTTTCATCATTATTGTTGTTAATTGCCCTCAAGTTGCCCTCGACTGATTGCAACGCTGTAGATGAGAGATCTCCAAGACTGCCTATCCTTCACTGCTCTGCTCCTGCCCTGTAGATTCAGGCCCATGACCTCCTTGACTGAGTCTATCCATCTGGCATGTGGTCTTCCTCTCTTTCTACTACTCGGCTTTCAGGGGAGGATCAGGCTTGATCTGTTCAAAGACCCATGTTTCTCTTTTTGGCTATCCGTGATATCCTCAGCACTCTCCTTCAACACCACATCTCAAATGAGTGATTTTCTTCTTATCTGCTTTCTTCACTTTCCAGTTGTCACTTCCATACATGATGATGGGGAATACAATGGCTTGGACGATTCTAACTTTAGTGCTCAGTTGTATATCTTTACTCTTTAGAATCTCATCTAGTTCTTTCACAGCTTCCCTTCCCATTCCTAGCTTTCTTATTTCTTGACTGCAGTCTCCATTTTGATTAATGTTTGGTCCAAATCTTTAACTATTTTGATTTCCACATTGTCAAGGTTCAATTTATGTAGATATTCCAGACATATTTTTGTTTTCTTCATGTTCAGCAGTAAGCCTGCCTTTGCACTTTCTTCTTTGACCTTCCTTAGTAATTGTTCCAAGACTATGATGTTTTCTGCTATTAGTATCATGTCATCTCATATTAGATTTTTGATGTCTCTTCCTTTTATCTTCATTCTTCCTTCTTCTAAGTCTAAACCTGTTCTTTTAAAATATTTTCTGCATACAAGTTGAAGAAATAGAGTGATAAAATGCAGCTTTGCCTGACCCTTTGCCAGCTGGGAACCATTCTATTTCTCCATATTCTGTTCTAACAATAGCCTCTTGCCATAAGTACAGATTTCTCATCAGGACTATTAGATATATTGGCATTCCCATGTCTTTAAGAGCAATCTGTACCTTTTTGTGATCTATACAGTCATAATTACCGTATTTTCTGGCATATAAGACGACTGGGTGTATAAGATGACCCCCAACTTTTCCAGTTAAAATATAGAGTTTGGGATATACTCGCCTCTTCCAACACACACCAAATAAATTTTTTAAAAAACATCAGATTTGATTTCAATATGGTAATTTTAATTCAAATGATTATGACATGCAGGTACTTAGCAGGGAAACTTGTTGTATACAAAGCCTGCTTGGATTGGTCAGCTCTCCCTGCCTGCCCAGCCCTCCCTGTCTCCAAGACTATCAGAGTGATAGCACAAACACAGCTCTTTTTTCCATACCCCGCGGCCGTTTTTGAGCCCCCCACCACCACCATATGTGGCAACTGCAGATTCTCCAGTCCGGCTTGGAAGTTTCAGCACCTGCCCTATAAGATGACACCCGGCGTATAAGACGACACCTGACTTTTGAGAAGATTTTCCTGGGTTAAAAAGTAGTCTTATATGCCAGAAAATACAGTATTACTGTTACTTTAATGGGACTTACTCCAGATTAAACTAGAACAGGACTGCTAACTGCTCCTAGCTTTTACATGACTGGGGATCCTCTCAGAAACGATCTGAAAGCTGATCTGAGGCTTTTGAAGAAAAAAAGGGATGAACTAGAAAAATGAAAATGTAGGTTTATTATTTAAAATGGTGTTATCTCTACCTTTCAGCAAAGCTCCTAGAATTTACTAAAAATACAGCATCCACTAAAAATTAATAACCCATAATTCACAGCTGGCATAAAACCACCGCCAGTAACCTTCATGCAATCATTTTCATTAAACAAAATGGTTGCATCATTGCCAACTTATAGTTGACTTTTAACTTTGCAACCAACTTAGTATTTATAAAGTTAATAATCATAAAGGCACATTTAAGGTCAATACTAAGGTATATTTGCAAGTATGTACATTTTCCCTAGCTGTACATTTCTTCCCCTAGCTGGTAGGTATAAGCATTCATGCATCGATAACATCATTTTCACAGCTGGTTATGTTTCTTTTACAGTTTCTACTAGGAAGGATTCAGAACAACACTTAAAAGTTTCCAATATTTTTGGTTTTACAACTAAGGTATGAAACAACGTCATTTTTCCACATTTGTTCAGCACAGATCTATTAATTAGCAACGAAGCAGCAAACTTCAGAGTGTGCCCAAGACCTATGTAATGCCAGCAATCTTTTTTTCCACATATTGGAAATGACTACAAGAAGTGCACAAGCAGAACATGAGTTTTCTTCCACAGTTGTTCCCCAGTGCTTTGATGACGAGGTTACTCAGCTTCAGCTAAAACCTCATATTAACCAGAATGAGTCACAACTTTGAGTGGCTTATTAATCAAGTGCAAAACTTAAGTTCAATGGGCTACATACAACAGCATGCCAGCAGACTCCAGCGTATACACCAGAGCCTCTCCTTTTCCTCGTCCACTCTGCACCCTCCTATGCAACCCCAGCTCCAGAGAGGCCTCAAGCTCCATATAATATCTGATTGTGATGAGAGAAGCTAGAGAGAGAATCTGTTCTGCTAGTGATGTCTGTTCCACTGGCATATGGACACCACATGACACAAAATGCACCACTAGTTATATACTGAAAACTTGTTTTCGATAGCAATTACAACATATAAACTATGAAAAGAACAAATATAACGGGACATTCAAATATTTTATACATTATACTAGATAAGAAACCAAGAACATGTAACTGACAACCTATGGGCCAAATCCAAAACTTTGCACTTCCTTCATTGACCTGCATTGGCCCAATGGTGCTGCTCAGGATAGTGCTGTTTTTCCAGACTTTGCAATCACTTTGAATTGATAACAGGTACAAGGGCGCGTTACAGACGTGCCTATAGTACGTCCCCAGGACGTAACGCCCTAACCCTAGAATGTATTGGGTACGTACAAAATGGTGGCGCCCTTCCACACGGGCGCCGCCATCTTGACGTAGCAGGTGCGTAGCACGTCGCATCCCAGAAATGAAGCCACGAGTGCGCAACTAGTGCATCGCGGCGCCACTTTTGGGGCACAAAAAGAAGCGCCATTTTTGGGCTTCTTTTTGCCGCGTCCGGGGAACTGCACGGTTTGGCCGCTGCGGTTCCCGGACGCGGCAACCAGCAGCACTGACAGACTGCCACTTTCCGGCAGTCTGTAACGCGCCAATATTTCAAAGCCGAAGTCAAGCTAGCTGAACAAGCAAGCAATATGTAGAGGGGGAAAATATACTGTACATTGTAGATTATCTACCATCTTATAATGCTGCTTATTATTCCACTTTTACTGTTCTGGCTGCCTCCTGTTGCATTCTGGGGCTTGTAGTTCAGTGAGGCCTAAGAGCTCTCTGGCTGAGCATTCTAAAGGCCCCTTCCTCAGCTGCAAATCCCAGAATGCAACAGAGGCAGCCAGAGCAGTTAAAGTGGAATAGCAACGCTGATAATCTAAACAGAGTCACTAGGCAACCTTGAAAGCACTGGCCATTGCTTCTGGGTTAAAAAACAACATTAAGAGACATTTGCATAGTTTCCAATCACCCCTCCCTTTATCCTGTAAGGAAGTGGTTCCCAAACCTGGTCCTCCAAACATTTTGGACTTCAGCTTCCCGAATTCCTGGCTGCTGGCCAAATTGTCTGGGGATTATGGGAATTGAAATCTAAAACACCTGAAGGACCAAAGTTTGGGAATCACTGCTGTACGGGATACCAGACAAAAGTAGATAGTTGTCTGTTTGTATTCAACATTAGTTTGGTCACATCTAGGTGTAAACAGTAAACCAGAATGGCTAATAATTCTGGCCTATTATTCATGATTACCTTGCGCACGCTGCACAATTCCTCCTCTTGATCCCTTCCCTACAGTGGGAATGGTTAGACTAACCAAAAACTAATGGAAACAAAATTTCCCACTACACCTGAATCTGTACTCCTCATCTACAGCTCTTCCAACAAACCTGAGTCTGAATTTGTTTTCCCAATCCTGGTTTGCTAGGGAATTAACTCAAGCAAGCTACTGCTAATATAAGGAACATTCATAACATTTGGGATGTCACTACCAAGGCTTACAGACTGATTCAGGATTGCAGTGACAGTCTCTTACAATTATTTTACTGACTTATGAACTCTCTTGGAATAAGCCAAATATCTTGCATGATGCAGATGCAAAACAGCTGACACAAATACACTGTATCTATAATATGCTTTTGGAACTCATTTCTAGCAGCTACAAACTCTAGATCAGAAATGATCCTCAGCCTTGGCTGTTCTAATCTCTGTGTGGCTCAAGTACATTTAATTTCAGTTATGTTTTGTTAATACTAATCTTGCATTTTGTAGACTTGGAAAATAATTTAAGCAGTAACAGATGATGAGTCATGACAAACCAGCATTTTTTTTTCTAACAAGAGAAATTTAAACAACAGAAGTAAATATCTCCTACTAGTCTCATTCCCATTCCTGTTTTATGATAACAACAACAATACTGCTAATGGCTACTACTCCATCTGCTGATTCACTTTAGATTATAGCTTTCTTGATTAGATCATAGCTGCCTCAATCCACTTTTACAGGTACAAATTTAACAAAAGCCAGTCATCAAATCAAGACTGAAATGATGTATGCACTTAACTAGGAGTAAGCCCCACTAAATTCAGTAAGGGTTACTTTTGAACTGTGAATTTCACAAACTTTCCAACATGTCACATAAAACTGAGCATAGTAAGCTTGGCTAAAACATTGTGCTCTACAGCTGTGTAAGGCACAAATAACTAGACAAATGCATTAATATATCAAATATATTGAAAGCAAAAGGAGTCGTATTGTAAGAACTCTGTTAGCATATGTAACATTTAAGTGACTAAGTTCTAACTACACACTTTTGTCAAGAAGCCAATATTTCCCAAAGCAATCCTTTGCCCCCAAAAGTGTAGGCATTCCTGGAAGACAGCAAATTCACTGAAAACTTACTTCAAAGTAAATAGTGCAATTTAGTCCCTAAAAACATTGATTTCTCTTAAGGTAACAAAAAGTGTACTTTCAAGTACACAAAATCAAGTATTATTTTGTAACCATTTCCCATTTTGAGCCAGCAAATGATAAAAACCCGCTCCATATGTTACTTCTAAGCTTCACCTCTCCAAACTTCTCCTTCACAGCATACCAGAAAATGTAACCCTTCACTCTAGATTTCCTCCTGGAAGAGAAGGAACGTTTCCACCATTATCCCTAAAGGTTATGACCATCTGATTTGATCAGCCCACCCCAAAGGCAGCACTTCACCTTTGGATCCAGGAACTAGGCCCCTTGGCTGTTCACAAAGCATGCTCTGTTTACTGCACTCTCCAGCCCTTGGCAAAGTGGCTAAGCTGCGGCTTTCTTAAGTCTGACATTTCTGCAACAAGAACACGATATAATCTAGGATCTACTCAAAGCCTAAGAAAGAAAGAAAGAAAGGGCGGTCATCTGCCCCCAATGCCTGGTGCCTTCCCTGTAGGTGAAAGGGAAGAGGGGAGGGAGGGCCCTCAGGCTTTTATTGGCCTTGTTCACGGGGGGAGGGGAGGGGCGGGAAGGCCCTCCCTGTGACGGCGCGTAACCTTCACACGTGCCCCTCGGTCGTGTCCCAGGCACTACGAGTAGAGCAACTTCGACAAAAGGTCACTGCGGTGTCTTTCAAGGCCTTGCCTCCTCCTCCTCCTCCACCAGAGCAAACTGGCACACACACACGCTATATACACACAAACTACACACACATATATATATACACACACGCACACACACACGGTTCCTCTCCCTCCCCTCCCCCCCTCTTTTTCGGTCCTCCTTTTCCTTTGAGAGGCGGAGAGACCTTTCCCGGAGCCATCCCGCTCAGTCATGCTGCTGCTGCTGCTGCTGCGCTGGGGCCACGCGCTCCTGCCGCCTCCTCCTTCCGACTCGCTCTCTCTCTCTCTCTCTCTGGTTCCTGCGCGCGCGCACTCCCTCCCTCCCTCAGGCACGCACGCGCCACTCCCGGCCATTGCGAGGGGCCTCCTAGTCCTTCCTTCCTCCTTGGCACACCCTCCCTCCCTCCCTCCCCTGGACCCAGCCAGGGAACGCCACTCTCTCCATACACACACGTTTCCCTATCCGTCACCTTCCGAAAGGACCTTCGCGCGCGACGGCCTCGTAGCCCCCCCTCCCCCTCCGGAAAGGACGGCCGGTTCCCTTGTGCGCGAGCGGGGCTGCCGTCCTGAGGCTCGCGCTGCCGGCGGAGTCACGTGGCCCATGCTGGCGCTTTCCCCTCACCCTCTCCTCCTCGCTTTCCCTCCTCTTCATTCAGACTCACCTCCACGAAGAGCAGCATCTTCCTCCTCCAGCTTCCTCTCGCCCCCTCCCCTCCCCTCCCCACAGCCGGCCCCTGACTCTCCTCCCGGCCCCCAGGCGCCCTCGCGGACGGTCCTCCTCCTGGCGGCCTCCTGCTCCCCTCCCACCGCCGCCGACGAAGGCCAAGGCTCCGCCCCCTCTTCCTCCTCCTCCTCCTCCTCCTGCCCCGCCCCTTCTCCAACTGCCGCTAGCTACCGCTCCCTCCGCCACCAGGGCCGGGCCCCTTGGCTGACACCACGCAGCCCTACTCTCCTCGCCCCTGCCGCCTCCCCTTCCGGGGCAGCTCCTGGAAGCACTTCCGGGTCACGAGTCGTAAAAGTTAAAAAGTGACCGGCCGGCAAATCATGGCGTGTTCTAGCAAGTTGAGCGGCGCGCGCAGCGGCCGTTGCAGGAGCGTACCATTCGCCCAACGCTCGGGGGGAGGAGGAAATGAGGCTCCCTTCGCCGATCCGCCCATTCTCTTCCCCGGGGGACGGCGCTTTCTGTGGGGATTAGCAAATGGGGATGATGATGATCATGGCGCTGCGGCGTCGCTCACCGGCAAAAGGGGGGAGACCCAAAACACACTGCAGGGAATGGGATAGTCCCCGGCTCAATGCGAGGGAATCCTGGGAACTGTAGTCTTGTGAGGCATTGAGCCTTTTTCTGCCAGAGAGAGCTCTGATGCCACAATAAGCCACAGCTCCTAGGATTCCCTAGCACTGAGCCAGCGGTCTCAAACTGGATTGCTTCTGCACAAAGGCATAGTCTTCTTGGCAAGTTCCCTCCCCTTGCTCCTCTGAGGCTGAGAGAGTGTGACTGCCTGAGGTCGCCCAGTGGGCTTACGTAGCTTAGGAGCTGGGATTCAAATCCTGGTCTCCACATTCATAATCCAATGCTCAACCCATGGCACCAGGCTGGCCCTTGAGAACTCTGGCCTTCCACCCTCCTTCACCACCGGCCCTTGTGTTACCATTCCAAAGCCGTTTCACCAAGACCTTTAGGAGCACCAGGATTCCTCTTCCTTCAAAACAACTGCACTTTCACACAGGGTGACCCCAGGTCATAGTCGCCAATAAGGAACTGGGGATTTCCACCATGTATTACTGTCTACAAGGCACGCCGCCCAGGTTCTTCCTGAGCTATGGGTATTCTGGCAGAGATAGTTGTGGGTCAAGGATGCTTAACAAGGCCTTATACAAAACAAAGTATCAGCGCAATCTTAGGTTTTCCTCCAACTGTTGCACACCTCTATGCCATCTCTTTTTCCCTGTAAATCTTAAAGCATTGCCACATCTCTTTAGGTTTTCCCTTGCAGAACCAAAACACACTCTAGAAATAATCTAGTTTGAGACCGCTTTAAGTGCCCTGGCTCAATGCTAGGGAACTTGGGAACTGTGCACTTGTGAGATGTTCAGCCTTCTTTGTCAGAGAGCTCTAGTGCCACAATAAACCTTGGGGCTTGACAGACAGGCAGCTGCGTGCCACCCGTCTTTGCCCCACATCGTTGCCGTAGCCACCAAAAGGCACGACAACAGTGCGCTACCAGAAGCTGTTCTTTTTTGTGGTGCCATAAGTGTCAAATGGCACCGTCATGATGCCACTTCCTGCCAGCGCTGTTTGGGCACTGCATGACACACCATCATGGCACTGCCTGTACTGACGGCAGTAAACCATGATGGCGACATCCTCGCAAACTAGGGGTACTGGGCATGTAAATGCCCAGCCTCATGTAGCCCTAGTTCGCTGGGAGGACGCTGCAAAATGCCCATCTGTACCGGGCCTATGATTCTCAGGATTCCCTAATACTGAACCAGGGCAGTTAAAGCAGTCTCAAACTGGATTATTTCTGCAGTCTGTTTTGGACCTTAATTACACAAGACAAGGACAAGGAAGAATGTTATTTTCTCCATGCCACACAAAGCCTTTCCAACCTGGTCCCCTCTGGATGTTTTGTTCTATGACTCCTGCCTGCTCCAGACTAGGGATGGCTGTTGTTCAGTTCATTCTGTCTGGGGAAGGTTGCCCCCCACTCACTACCAAAAACAACAACAGTAAATGAAGTCTAGCCTTCCTCACGATGTTCCCTAACCGAGTACCAGTGTGCTTACCTCTCTCTCTCTAATTTGTTGCTCACAGAGCATCTGTCAGAATGGAACTGTGTTGGCTAGTGGGTTTAGTTACAGCAGCTCCTTTGGCAGATAGATAGATGTGGTCCGATCTCCCTTAATCCATATTAAGAAGCTATGAGTTTTGCAGTCTGAACTAGGGATGTAAAGAATATTCTCCAAAATTCGAAAATTAGGAGAAATATGCCTAATTCGACAATTTCGATAACATTTTAGAGAGAATAAATTCTGAGCAGTTCTCTATCAATGAGTAAGAATTTTGATTGTTAGTCATTTCAAAATGAAAGGGAGAGACAAAACTTTCAGCTGACTCTCGGATGGCCAGCATTTGCATATTTTGTGTAAGAAAAGCTACCATTCATCCTGGAGGCTATTTCTTTTGTTAGGGTGATTCTCACTCCAACTTTGCTCATTCACAGCTTTGGTTTGAAAAACAAAAGAGAACAAAAGGTGAGGCCTTCTACCCTTTATGACATGCTCTGACATTCAAATTCTTACAGAAGACAAGAAATTCAAGTCTCAAAACTTACCAGGCCAGGAAAGGTCTTGTAAGCTGCTCTGATAGCCTTTTGGCTGAAGAGCTGGGCATAAATTATTATTATTATTTCACTTGCTCTCAGCTTCAACTCCAACTCTGCACCTCTCCCATGGTG